>NW_025920103.1:1724085-1973323 GCF_902686445.1 Sciurus carolinensis
GCGTCGATGTTCATTAAATTTTCTTTCCTCGATGTGTCTCTGTCTGGTTTAGGTATCAGGGTGATATTGGCTTCATAGAATGAGTTTGGGAGGGTTCCCTCCTCTTCTATTTCATGGAATAGTTTGAGGAGTATTGGAATGAGCTCTTCTTTAAAGGTTTTGTAGAACTTGGCTGAGAACCCATCTGGTCCTGGACTTTTCTTTGTTGGTAGGCTTTTGATGACCTCTTCTATTTCATTGCTTGAAATTGGTTTATTTAGGTTGTGTATGTCCTCCTCGTTCAGCTTAGGTAATTCATATGTCTCTAGAAATTTGTTGATGTCTTCAAGGTTTTCTGTTTTGTTGGAGTATAGATTTTCGAAATAGCTTCTAATTATGTTTTGTATTTCACTCGTGTCTGTTGTGATGTTTCCTTGTTCATTCCGAATTTTAGTAATTTGAGTTTTCTCCCTCTTTCTCTTTGTTAGTGTGGCTAAGGGTTTATCAATTTTATTTATTTTTTCAAAGAACCAACTATTTATTTTGTTAATTTTTCCAATTGTTTCTTTTGTTTCGATTTCGTTGATTTCGGCTCTGATTTTAACTATTTCCTGTCTTCTACTACTTTTGGTATTGGTCTGTTCTTCTTTTTCTAGTGCTTTGAGCTGTAGTGTTAAGTCGTTTATTTGTTGATTTCTACTTCTTTTTTTGAATGCACCCCATGAAATAAATCTTCCTCTAAGTACTGCTTTCATAGTGTCCCAGAGATTTTGATATGATGTGTCTTTGTTCTCGTTTACTTCTAAGAATTTTTTTATTTCCCTCCTGATGTCTTCTGTTATCCATTCATCATATAATAGTGTATTATTTAGTCTCCAGGTATTGGAGAAGTTTCTGTTTTTTATTCTGTCATTTATTTCTAATTTCAATCCATTATGATCTGATAGAGTACAAGGTAGTATCTCTATCTTCTTGTATTTGCTAACAGTAGCTTTGTGGCATAAAATATGGTCTATTTTAGAGAAGGATCCATGTGCTGCAGAGAAGAAAGTGTATTCGTTCTTTGTTGGATGGTATATTCTATATATGTCCGTTAAGTCTAAATTGCTGATTGTGTTGTTGAGATCTATAGTTTCTTTATTCAATTTTTGTTTGGATGATCTATCCAGTGGTGAGAGAGATGTGTTAAAATCGCCTAGTATTATTGTGTTGTGGTCTATTTGAATTCTGTAATTGAGAAGGATTTGTTTGACGTACGTGGATGAGCCAATGTTCAGGGCATAGATATTTATGATTGTTATGTCTTGCTGATTTATGCTTCCCTTAAGCAGCATGTAATGTCCTTCTTTATCCCTTCTGACTAGTTTTGGTTTGAAGTCCACATTATCTGAGAAGAGGATGGATACTCCAGCTTTTTTGCTGTGTCCGTGTGCATGGTATGTTTTTCCCCATCCTTTCACCTTTAGTCTATGGGTGTCTCTTTCTATGAGGTGAGTCTCTTGCAGGCAGCATATTGTTGGATTTTTCTTTTTAATCCAATCTGCCCGTCTGTGTCTTTTGATTGATGAATTCAGGCCATTAACATTCAGGGTTATTATTGTGATATGATTTGTATTCCCAGTCAATTGACTCATATTTGTTTTTGACATGATTTGGTTTCTCCTTTATTTGGCTATTCCTTTAGGCTAGCGCCTCCTGTTGCTGATTTGCATCGTTGTTTTTCATCTCTTCCTCATGGAATATTTTGCTGAGAATGTTCTGTAATGCTGGCTTTCTTTTTGTAAATTCCTTTAGCTTTTGTTTATCATGGAAGGATCTTATTTCATTGTCAAATTTGAAGGTAAGTTTTGCTGGGTATAAGATTCTTGGTTGGCATCCGTTTTCTTTCAGGACTTGGTATATGTTGTTCCAGGCCCTTCTAGCTTTTAGGGTCTGGATTGAAAAATCTGCTGATATTCTTATTGGCTTCCCTCTGAATGTAATTTGATTCTTTTCTCTCGCGGCCTTTAAAATTCTGTCTTTATTTTGTATGTTAGGTATTTTCATAATAATGTGCCTTGGTGTGGGTCTGTTGTAATTTTGTATGTTTGGAGTTCTATAAGCCTCTTGTACTTGGTTTTCCATTTCATTCTTCAGATTTGGGAAATTTTCTGTTATTATTTCATTGAATAGATTGTTCATTCCTTTGGTTTGTTTCTCTAAGCCTTCCTCAATCCCAATAATTCTTAAATTTGGCCTTTTCATGATATCCCATAATTCTTGTAGATTCTGTTCATGATTTCTTACCATCTTTTCTGTTTGGCCAACTTTGCTTTCAAGATTAAATAATTTGTCTTCAATGTCTGAGGTTCTGTCTTCCAGGTGTTCTATCCTATTAGTTATGCTTTCTATGGAGTTTTTAACTTGGTTTATTGTTTCCTTCATTTCAAGTATTTCAGTTTGTTTTTTTTTTCAGTATCTCTAACTCTTTATTGAAATGATCTCTTGCTTCCCGTATTTGGTCTTTTAACTGTTGATTGGTGCGATCATTTAATGCCTGCATTTGCTCTTTCATCTCCTCCTTCAATGCCTGCATTTGCTCTTTCATCTCCTCATTAGCTTCCCTGATCGTTTTAATTACGTACATTCTGAACTCCCTTTCTGACATTTCTTCTGCTGTGCTGTCATTGGGTTTTATTGATGTAGTATCTAGGTTTGTTTGGGACATTTTCTTCCCTTGTTTTCTCATATTGGTCAGTTGTCAGTGGGACCCTGAGATATTGCAGTTTTCCGCTACTGGCTTATAGTGTTCCGGTAGATTTCCAGTGTATCACCTCCCAGCCTTCAGTAGCCTGATGTCTTGGAGGAATCTGATAAAGCAGCTCATCCGAAGAAAACTGCCCCTAGCCCCCTACTGGTTCCACGGTTTGGAACTGGCTCTGTGCGGAAATGCTCTCACTGTGGGCCTGCGCCGTGCATCTGGCCGTGTGGGAGGAGCCCACTGCCGGAGTGTGGAAGGCTACCTTGGGAAGACTCCAGCTGCCCTGCCTGGCTCCAATAAGCCACCTCTATCTGGGCCTGCCACCCGGACCGAGCTTTACCCAGTGGGCATACTCACCCGTGGCTCTATTTCAGTCCGAGTCTCTCAATGCCTCCCCTTCTTAACTCCAGGGTTCTGGAGCGACTGGGGGTGCCGTCTCCCTCTAGGCCGCCATCTTGGATCGCCCCGTGAAGAGAGCCTGCAGCTGGAGTGGGCAGAGCCGCCTGAAGAGGTCTCTGGCTGCCCTGCCCTAATCCCAGAGGCTGTTTGCGGATCGCGGCTCTCCGCTGGTTCGTTGCTGGAGTACGCTGTGCTGCAGGGGCTCCGGGACTCGGAGCTTGTTCTGGTCAGAAAGGCTCTCACTAGCGGGCCAGTTCCGTTCCGAGAACCTGGAGAAGCTGGCTGTGTGGGCGGGGCCCACCGCCGGAGTGCGCAGGACTGCCTGTGAATGACTTTATCTGCCCTGCCCGGCTCCGATAAGCCACCTCTATCTGGGCCTGCCACCCGGGCCAAGCTTTACCCAGTGGGCAGACTCACCCGTGGCTCTATTTCAGTCCGAGTCTCTCAATGCCTCCCTTTCTTAACTCCAGGGTTCTGGAGCGACTGGGGGTGCAGTCTCCCTCTAGGCCGCCATCTTGGATCACCACCCACAGGTTTTTTAATCTTCTCAGCATTACTGGACTGTTGGGGGCCCTGCTTAGTTTCTTAGCTTCTTTGTAGATGCTTTCTGCTTCCATGGTAGCTCTCTAACAAGCTTTGGCAAATGCCCGAAGAGGAAAAGTAGAGAAGGTATTCAGCTCACTTCTTTGCTTATTCCTTCTTTCTAGGATCTTAGCTCTTTAAATTTTTTAAAAAAATTCTTAACTTTTAAAATTTTTCTTAATTGCTCTGTGGTGCCTTTAAAAAGCTGGACATTTTGTTTTCTGATTGGAGGTGTTTTGGAAAGTGGTGTGTCTGGTACTAGCTGCTACCCCATCTTAGCCAGTGAGTCTCTTAACCTACCTCAACTTTTCTGTCTTCATCTGGAGCAGCTTAGATGGAAAGTTCAGTGAGACAATTTGACTGAAGACTTTGGCATAGCATGTCAGTGTGTGCTTCATTCTTTTTTGTGGCAGTGTTGTTTCATGTCAGTGTGAAAGCAAGGATTAATTTCCTACGTCACTTGCCCTATTGCCTATAGACAGAGACTTATTTACTGAAAACAGCCGAGTGGGCTAAATTTATATAGCAGAAATGTAATTACCTTCTTTTTTAGGTTAAGAAATAAATCAGAGGTGTTAAGGTTGATGTATTTTTACTGCTTTCTATCAAGTTCAGTTTTTACTGATTAAGGTATGTATATTTTTAGGGATTACAAATGAATCGCAATAGAGACATCACAGTATCCGCTGAGAATTTGGACTTATTATTCTAAGGTGTTTTTGTTTCTATTCCAGTGCTTACATAAATAAATTGACACACTACTTTTAAATTCCCTTAGTTTACTCATGTGTAAAATGGGAGCAGCTCCATCACCTATCTCAAAGGATTGTTAAAAGGATTAAATATTGTGTATAGTTCTGCATTGGTCCCTATACTGTACACTGGGTGGTTTAAACAGAAATTTATTATCTCTCACTCCTGGAGCCTGGAAAGTCCAGGATGGAGGGTGTGAACAATCTTTTGGTGAGGGCTGTCTACCTGGCTCGCAGATGGCTGCCTTCTTGCTCTTTGTTAACAAAGCCCTTCCACAGTCTTGGGCACAGGTGTTGGGGATCTCCTTCTTCCTCTTATAAGATCATCAATTCTGTTGGAGTACAGTGCCAGCCTCCTGACTTTATTTGCCCCTAAATACTTCCTTAGAGGCCCACATCCAGAGTCCCACTAGGGGCTGGGACTTTAGTATGTGAATTTCAGGGGAATGCCATTCAGTCCTTGGCAAACTGGGACAGATGCTTCCTGACTTAGAACAGGCTCCTTCCCAGTAAAACCATTGCATAGTAGAAAATCTGTAAAGTTGTAAGCCAGGAACCTTCTGTACATAAAAGTACTTAAAATAGTCACATAGTAATTAAATTAATTATGGTTGTGTGATTCTAAATATTTCCCCCTTTTTTTCTTTTCTAGGTGCTGACTTTGGATTGTTTTAGAACAGCAGGAATAGTTATTTCTACCCATCAGGACTGCTAAGTAAGAAGCTATAGAGAATCCTATGTAAATAAAGTGTGATCTCCTTTGCTGCCCCTTTACATGGGGAAACCCCTGTATTTCACCACATCCAGGAGTGTATATCCAGCACCATCATTATGAGTGTGATGAGTTTGTTTTCCATCACAAGTCCAGCCATGAAGAGACTTCTTGGGTGGAAACAGTGTGACGAAGAAGAAAAATGGTCAGAGAAGTCTGTTGCTGCATTGGTGAAAAAACTGAAGAAGAAGGGAGCCATGGAGTAGCTGGGTAAGGCCCTGAGCTGCCCCGGGCAGCCCAGTGACTGTGTCACCATCCCCCACCCGCTGGATTGCAGGCTGCAAGTCTCCAAACAGAAGGCACTGCCTCACGTCATATACTGCCATGTGTGGTGCTGGCCAGATCTTCAGAGCCACCATGAGCTGAAGCACCTGGAGTGTTGCAAGTTTCCTTTTGCTTCACACAGAAGGAAGTCTGCATCGATCCCTACAACTATAAGTGCATAGAAAGCCCTGGTGAGTGTGTCTTTCTGTGTTGATTGCTTTATGTGCCAAGCAGCAGATTCATAGTCTTTGAAACAACAGAATTTTTCTCCTTGGTTGTAATTCCAAAGTATTGAGGCAACTTGTGTGCATGTGTTTGTGTGAGAGAAAGACAATGTGAGCCCCTGTGTTAGTCCGCTAGCTCTCTCACTGAAACAAACACCTGAGATAATCAACTCATAAGGAGAGAAGGTTTATTTGGGCCACAGTTTAAGGAGTTTCAGTTCATGATCAGTTGGATTTCTTGATTTTGGACCTGTGGCAAGGCAGTGCATCATGTTGTGGCATGTGTGGCAGATCAAAGCTCCTCTCCAGTATGGAAGCTGGGGTTCCACTCTGCCCCTCAAGGGTATGCCCTCAAAGACTGGAAGACCTTCAGTAGGCCCACCTTTTAAAGGCCCCACCACCTGCCAATAATGCCACTCTGGGGAATAACCTTTTAACACCTGGCCTTTGGGGTGCATTTCAAATCCAAACCGTAGCAGCCCATGACTGTTCCATATGTTTTAACAGCTTAGAACTCTTTAATCAGCTCTGTTGGAAACAGGCTGTGAAAATTGTCATTGTAGTACCAGTACCACTAATTTTTAGTAAATGTTGCATTTCTGGATTTATTTTTTGTTTCACTGTGTTCTATATATTTCTGTAGACAGATGTAGCTATGAAATATATCACAAGAGGAGAAAATTAGGAAATAATATGCTGTTGTTTGCCATCAACATACATGAGGGAAGTACATCATGGTGGCAGTTGGGACTTACCAGTTTGTCTACAAGAACAGCAGTTATCATCATCTCTAGTGGAGGATATGAAGGAATTAGGCTGTGACATCATTTGTTACTATTATAAGATATTCCTAGCTTTTTCACATGTGTTCCTTTTTGGAGGTAAAGAATATCCAACTGACCTTCCATACCTGAGGATTCTACATTCATATATTGAACCAACTAGGGATTAAAAATATTCAGAAATAAATACATCTCTCCTGAACACGTATAGTTAATTTTCTTCCCATTGTTCTCTAAACAGTAGAGTATTACAACTATCTGCATAGCATTTGCATTGTATTAGGACTTATAAGAGATTCAGAGATGATTTACAGTGTGGAGGAGGATCTATGTAAGTTATATGCAAATCCTACACCATTTTTTATGAGGGACTTGAGCATCCACAGATTATAGATTCTAAGAAGAGTCCTGGCACCAGTTTCCCATGGACACATGACTATCTTTATTGTTTTATTTTATTTTTTAATGTTTTAAAAAATTTTACAGACTGTATTTTGAATAATTGTACACAAATGGGGTACTATTTTTAATTTCTCTGGTTGTACACAATGTATATGCACACCATTCAGGTAATCATACATATACATAGGGTAATACTGCCAGTTTCATTCTACTATCTTTCCTTCTCCTACCCCCTCCCCTACTCTCATTTCCCTCTTCACAATCCAAAGTGTCTCTATTCTTCTCTTACCCCACATCCTACCCCAATCCCCATTATATATCATCATCCACTTATCAGAGAAAATATTTGACCTTTGGATTTTTGGGATTGGCTTATTTCACTTTGCATGATATTCTCCAACTCCATCCATTTACCTGCAAATGCCATAATTTTATTCTTCTTTATGCCTGAGTAATATTCCATTGTGTATATATACATAGTTTCTTTATGCATACATCCATTGAAGGGTATCTAGATTGGTTCCATAATCTAGCTATTGTGAATTGAGCTACTATAAACATTGATGTGGCTGAATTACTGTAGTATGCTGATTTTAAGTACTTTGGGTATTAACCTAGGGGTGGGATAACTGGGTCAAATGCTGGGTCCTTTGCAGGTTTTCTGAGGAATCTCCATACTGCTTTCTAGAGTATCTGCCCCAATTTGCAACTCCATCAGCATGGATGAGTGTGCCTTTTTCCCCACATCCACGCCAATACCTATCATTGCTTATGTTCATGGTAATAGTCATTCTAATTGAAATGAGATGAACTATTAGGGTGTTTTTGATTTGCATTTATCTAATTGCTAGAGAGGTTGGACACTTTTTCATATATTTGTTGATCACTTATATATCTTCGTCTGTGAAGTTTCTGCCCAGTTCCTTAGCCCATTAACTGATTGGGTTGTTGTTTTTTTGGTATAATGCTTTTTAAGTTCTTTATAAATTTTGGAGATTAGTGTTCTGTTTGAAGTGTGTGTGGAAAAAGATGTCCTCTATTCACATTATTAATTGTTTCCTTTGCTGAGAAAAAGCCTTTACTTTGAATCAATCCCATTTAGCAATTCTTGCTTTCATTTCTTATGCTCTGGGGGTCTTGTTCCTAAGCCAACATGAAGAAGATTCAGGTCTACTGTTTGTTCTATTTGGTGAAAGGTCTCCAGTCTAATACCTAGGTCCTTGATCCATTTTGAGTTGAGTTTTGCGCAGGGTGAGAGAGAGAGGGGTTTAATTTCATTTTACTGCATAGGAATTTTTACACCATTTGTTGAAGAGTCTATCTTTCCTTCATTGTAAGTTTTTGGCACCTTTGTCTAGTATGAGATAATTGTATTTATGTGGGTTTGTCTCTGTGTCTTCTATTTTGTACCACTGGTCTGCTTGTCTGTTTCAGTGCCATTACCATGCTGTTTTTGTTAATATTGCTCTGTATTGCAATTTGTGTATTGTGATACCTCCTGCATCACTCTTCCTGCTGAGGATTGCTTTGGATATTCTGGGTCTCTTATTTTCCAGATGAATTTCATGATTGCTTTCTCTATTTCTATGATGTACATCATTGGCATTTTAATTGGAATTAAATTTAATCTGTATAGCATGTTTGGTAGTATGGCCATTTTGACAATGTTAATTCTGCCTATCCAAGAACATGATCGATCTTTCCATCTTTCAAGGTTTTATTTAATTTCTTTCTTTAGAGTTCTGTAATTTTTATTATAGAGGTCTCTCACCTCTTTTGTTAGATTGATTCCAAATTATTTCATTTTATTTAAGGCTATTGCGATTGGAGTGGTTTTCTTAATTTCTCTTTCAGAGGATTCCTCAACTTTTGAATAGATTTATGCATGCATTAGATTTATGCATGTTGATTTTATATCCTGCTACATTGCTGAATTCATTAGTTCTAGAAGTTTTCTGGTGGGGTGTTTTGGATCCTCTAGATATAGAATCTTGTCATCAGCAAATAGTGATAGCTTGAGTTCTTCTTTTCCTATTCATATCCTTTTAATTTCTTTGGTCTGTCTGACTCGCTAGTGTTTCAAAGGCAGTGTTGATTAGAAATGGTGAAAGAGGGCATCTCTGCTTTGTTCCAGTTTTTAGAGGGAATGCTTTCAGTTTTTCTCCATTTAGAATGATGTTGGCTGTGGGCTAAGGATAGATAGCCTTTACAATGTTGAGGTATGTTCCTACTGTCCTTACTTTTTCTAGTTTTTTGAGGATAAGAGGTGTGTATTTTACTACAGAGACTTTTTCTGTACATAATGAAATAATCATATGATTCTTAATTTTAAGTCTGTTGATGTAATGAATTTACATTTATTAATTTCTGAGTGTTGATCCAACCTTGCATCCCCAGATGAACCCTACTTGGTCATCATACACTATCTTCTTAATATGTTTATGAATGCAATTTGCCAAAATTTTGATAAGGGTTTTTGCATCTATGTTCATCAGAGATATTGTTCTGAAATTTTCTTTCCTTGGTGGGTCTTTGTCTGGTTTTGGTGTCAGGGTTATACTAGCTTCATAGAAAGAATTTGGAAGGGTTCCCTGCTTTTCTATTCCATGGAATATTTTGAAGAATATTGATATTATTTCTTCTTTGAAGTTCTTGTAAAATTCAGCTGAGAATCCATCTGGCCCCATACTTTTCTTGGTTCATAGGCTTTTGGTGACTTCTTCTATTGCATTGCTTGAAATTGATCCACTAAAATTGTGTATGTCCTCCTGACTGAGTTTGGGAGGATCATGTGTCTCTAGAAATTTGTTGATGTCTTTGAGATTTTCCATTTTGTTGGAGTACAGATTTTCAAAATAGCTTCTAATTCTGTGATGCATTTCAGTGCTGTCTATCATGATATTTCCTTTTTCATCTTGAATTTTAGTAATTTTGAGTTTTTGCTCCTCATTAGTGTGGCTAAGGATTTATACCAATTTTGTTCACTTTTTCAAAACCTACTTTTGGTTTTGTCAAGTTTTTGAATTGTTTCTTTGTTTCAGTTTCATTGATTTTAGCTCTGATTTTAATTATTTCTTGTCTTGTACTACTTTTGGTGTTTTTGTTTTCTTTTTCTAGGGTTTTGAGATGTAATGTTATATCATTTATTTGTTGACTTTTTATTCTTTTATTGAATGTGCTCCATGCAAAGAATTTTCCGCTTAGTACTGGTTTCGTAGTGTCCCAGAGATTTTGATATGTTGTTTTGTTGTTCTTGTTTACCTCTAAGAATTTTTTATCTCCTCCCTGATGTCTTCTGTTATCCATGCTTCATTCAGTAGCGTATTTTGTCTCTAGTTATTGGAGTAGTTTCTTTTTTTCATTATGTCATTGATATCTAATTTCTTTCCATTATGATCTGATAGAATACAAGGTAGTATCTCTGTTTTTTTGCATTTACTAAGGGCTGCTTAGTAGCATAATATATGGTCTATTTTAGAGAAGGATCCATGTGCTACTGAGAAGAAAGTGTTTTCGCTCATTGTTGGATGGAACATTCTTTTATGTCTGCTAAGTCTAAATTATTAATTGTGTTATTGTGTTCTATGGTTTCTTTGTCTAGTCTTTGTTTGGAAGATATATCCAGTGGTGAGAGTGATGTGTTAAAGTCACCTAGGATTATTGTGTTGTGGTCTATTTGGTTCCTGGAATTGAGAAGGATTTGATTGACTTACATTGATACTCTGTTGTTTGGAGCATAATATGATTGTTATGTCTTGCTGTTTACAGTTCCCTTAAGCAGTAAGAAATGTCCTTCTTTATCCCTCTGACTGACTTTGGCTTGAAGTCTACCTTATGTGATTCAAGGATAGACACCTCTACTTTTTTACTGATTCCATGTGCATGGTATATTTTTCCCCATCCTTTTTCACCTTTTGCCTTCAGTTGTCTTTTTCTATGTGGTGAGTCTCTTGAGGGTGGCATATTGCCAGGTCTTTTTATTAATCCAATCTGCCATTCTGTGTCTTTTGATTATTGAGTTTAGGCCATTAATATTCAGGGTTATTATTGAGATATGATTTATATTCTTCATTAATTTGGCTTATTTTTGGTTTTGAACTTAACTTGGTTTCTTCTTTGATTAGCATTTCCTTTAGGGTAGTTCTCCCTTTGCTGACTTTCATTGTTGTTCTTCATTTCCACCCCATGGAATATGTTGCTGAGAATGTTCTGAGTGCAGGCTTTCTATTTATAAATTTTTTTAACTTTTTTGTTTTTCATGGAAGTATTTTATTTTGTCATTAAATCTGAAGTTTAGTTTTTCTGGGTAAAAGATTCATGGTTGACATTCATGTTCTTTCAGAGCTTGAAATATGTTTTTTTCCAGGCTCTTCTAGCTTTTAGGGTCTGGGCTGAACAATCTGCTGATATCTGTATTTGTTTCCTCCTATATGTAAACTGGTGCATTTCTCTTGCAGCCTTTAAAATTCTATCTTTATTTTGGATGTTAGGCATTTTCATTATACTGCATCTTGGTGTGGATCTGTTGTAATTTTGTACATTTGGTGTTCTGTAAGCCTCTTGTGTATTTTTCATTTCATTCTTCAGGTTTGGTAAATTTTCTGATATTATTTCATTGAATAGGTTATTTATTTCTTTGGTTCATATCTCTATGCCTTCCTCAATTCCAAAAATTTTTAAATTTGAACTTTTCATGATATTCCATAATTCATGGAGGTTCTGTTCATAATTTCTTACCATTGTCTCTGTTTGGTCAACTTTATTTTCAAGATTAAATATTTTTTCTTCATTGTCTGAGGTTCTTTCTTCCAAGTGATCTAGTCTGTTGGTGATGCTTTCTATTGGGTTTTTAATTTGGTTCATTGTTTCCTTCTTTCAAGGTTTTTTTTTTTTTTCAGAATCTCTATCTCTTTGTTGAAATGATCTTTTGCTTCCTGCATTTGCTGTTTTAACTGTTTATTGGAGCTTGCATTTGCTCTTTTATCTCAAACTTTGCTTTACAGATGACTTTAATTATGTACATTCTGAATGCCTTTCTCTGACATTTCTTCTACTATGCTCTCATTGAATTCTATTAATATAGCATCTAGGTTTGTTTGGGGCACTTTCTTCCCTTGTTTCTTCATGTTGTTCATGTCCCTTCCCTCTAGTAGTTCAGATCTTAGGTATTGCAGTTTCCCCGCTATAGGCTTATAGTGACCCTGCAAGTTTCCAATATCTCACCTGACAGTAAGCTTGCAGTCTCCAGCAGGTATCTCAGGATGGGAGCTTCCCCACCTAAAGATGGTGGCTTATGCTTTGGGGATAATTCAAGATGGCTGTAGCAGCTTCTGAATGCATTGGTAGATGGGTGCAGATTCTGTGTGGGGTGCGGGTGGGCCAGGGTAAGATTAAGTGAATGACTGAGTGTGCAGCTATTGGGGGGCCTGGTTTTTACTGTGGAATGAGGGACACACACAGAAAGGAAGGAGGGCAAGAGATGACCCATGAACTAGGTGGTGGCATCCATATGTATCATAACCTTAATAATACATACTTAGAAATGCACACATGTGTTTTTGTTCTCATTCATATGGAAATCTGTGGATATGTGTCTAAACACATATGGTTTCTGATGTATGTGGCTGGAAGGGCCAAGAAACAGACATAAAAGTAGCAACAGTGCATCTCTGACCCTGACTGTAACCTCCAGTGCTGTTTCACAAAGAACTGGGGCTCCTTGGAGAAATGGCCAGCTCCCAGCCTGAAGCATCTGATTATAGCAGAAACTAAAGAACGCTTGTGGGGCAAATCACAGGAGCCAACTTGAAAAGGCTTCTTCTACCACACAACTCTTGGTGCGAGCACAAAACACAGTCATCCCTTGTCATTTCTTGTTCAGGATCCTTGAGGGTACTGAAACCCATGGGTGCTCAGTTCTCTTGTTGTTGTGTTTGTTTATAACTTGCACAGTCCTCCTGTATACTTTAAATCAAATGCAGCTTAATGCTATGAAAGTAGATAGTATGCTGGACTGCTCAAGAAATCATGACAAGAAAGGAAAGTCTGTACATGTTCAGTATAGGCAGTTTTTTTTAAAGGTCTATCTGTGAATTCAGAACCTACAGATACCTAGGGCCAATGTGCTGAGATACACTAGTGAATTTTAAACCACTCAAAAACAATACTGACATGTGTCCTTGCCAATAATAAATAGATGAGCTAATGACTTAGAAGTCTGGTTGGTGTAGAGTAAGAGCTAGAGTTGGAGAAATAGCAGTTGGCAAGCATTCTAGTGCGAGTCAAGCAAGAATCCTCAATGAAGCCTAAATATAAAGGGAAATTTTATGAGAATTAGGATATTTGCATGGTCTTCCAAGTGTCTCCCCACAAACTTCTCAAAGACACTAGAAGGCAGTGATTGCACAGTGGAAAAATTGAGTAATTTGTATTTGTAATACAAATTAATTGAGTAATTAATTGAGTAATTTGTAATTGATCCCCCATCTTTGCTGGGAGATGAAAATTGTCATCAGCAGTGAAGACAAGAGATACCACATAACTCTAGATGTGATTCCCTGACAAGGCCATAGCATTAGGCAAGGCCAGCTGATAATGCAAACCTAGGCCCTTCTGCAGGAACATCAGGGAAACCCCCAGTGATGAGCACTCTATATTTAAAAGAGTAAGGAGAGTAAAGTTTTATGCTCCCAAAATATTTGTGGGAAAAAAAACAAGGAAATTATAGAAATGTTCCAGATTAAAAGTACTTAAAAGACATGACAGCTGTATATAATACCTGTTAGTAGACATGATCCTGTACTGGACAGGGGGAATTTATTTTAAATGACAGTATTGAAAATAGCAGACAAAACTGAAATAAGAAAGGCAGGTGAAAGTATCATATCATTGTCTAATTCATTGGCATTGCTAACAATTATATGAAGCTATCTTGCTTGGGAAATACATATTTAAGTACTTAAGGGTAAAGGACCATGACACAATATTTCAGAAAGACAATATACACATATGAGGATACCTGCTGTCTCTCCATCTGCTTGTAGGTGAAGGAATCCTGTGTCAGTGTGTGGTGGGGAGGGAGGTGCTGACGATAAAGGAAAGGGAGCAGAGTTTAATGATGGATTAGTCCGGGTGATGGTTATACAGTTGTTTTATTTTTTTCTTTGATATTTTTCAGACTTCTCTATAAATTTGAAATTGTTTTTAGAGCTAAAGGTTTAAATGAATGATCTGTGAAATTTAAAACAGTGAACCAGATAGATTATTTAATGGATATTTAAAAGGCTTTTGAGACAAAGCTTTAACATTCTAGAGGCAGGGGGAACCCAGAAATCCTTAAATAGGAACTGATACATATTTCCTTAAAATGATTAAAATGGGGAAAAAAATCCCTAAACACTTTTAATGATGAAATGTTTGAAGTTAGGTTTATAACATACATAGTTAACTTTGTATGGTCTTTAAACCTTGTGATTATTTTTAAACACATTCTGCATTTGGGATGGAAGGACTTACTTTTCATTAAATTCTAAGGTGACTATTCCATCAAAGTAGTAAAAAGCCATAGTACAATTTCCTCTTAGAAAATTTGGAAGAAAATAAGAATTCTGGGAATGCCATTACTTAAAGTTCCAGAAGCCCTGAGTAATGTGCTCAGAATTTCAGAAGCTAGAAGTCAGCCAAGATTTTCATGACTTGCAGATGATATGATTGATTTAGATAACATTCATGAGGTACACTCTTGAAATGAAATTGTTAGGCAAAAAGCTCTTGATATGTTTTGTCAAATGATTTCCAGAAAGCCTGTATTAATTCACAGTCCTGCCAAAAGCACACTATCCTTCTCCATCACCTGTGCCCATATCATAGATGAGCACTGTGTCTGTTCACAGGAAACTGTTTACCTAGAAGCCCATGGAGAATCTGTTTTTTGAATTGTTAGATTCCCTTAATCTGGCAATATCTCTTTAAAAAGTATAAGGGAGGAGAAAGTCCCAGTCCTGCTAGCAACAGAAAAAAATAAATTTCTTGAAAATAATCTAAACTGTACTGAGAAGTATATAAAGACAGTAAAGCTTTACTGAGAGAGAATGAAAATTTAAATAAACAGGCAGTATATGTTCCTTAAGGGGAAGGCTTAATATTGTGAAAACATTTTAGAGTATTTTCTTTCCTACCTTAATTTGTAGTTTAAAGCAAATTAAGCTACAATGTGATGTTTTCTGAGATTTGGATAATGTGTTCTGAATATTACCTGGAAAAATAAAAGATGAGAGTAGGTAGCTAAAAGATTTAATGGAAAACAAATTGTTGATGCCAGGGTTAATAAAATGTTACAAAACAATGAGTAAATCATAAACAAAACAGGAGAATAAACTCAGACTGCATAAAAAATTTAAGGTTGTTGAGAAGCATATCAAATCAAGAGATTCTTCTAACAGTCCTCAGTAACACAGTCAGCTGTTGGGAAGTGGAGGATACTGACCTTGTATCATATGTGCAAATGGATTACTGAGTATTTTTCAAAGGCAAACAATTAAAAAGCTAGAAGAAAATGTATTTGGTCAAAGAGGTAAACAACTTTTTCTAGGCATAAAAAGCAATATAAGAGATTTGAAAAGTATTTCAAACTTCCTTAGGGTAAAAAAATATATCATGAGGCAAATTAAAAGACAAAAAATTAAAAGGGAATTAAGATATAAATTATTAACTTCCTACCTCTATAGGCACAGCTCTTTAAAAAATAATAAGAAAGCTAGAACCACAGTAGGATAAATAGGTAAGAACATGGACAGTGAGTTCAGGGGAGAAGCACAGAGGGCCACATATCCAGCCTCCCATAGATTAAAACATTTACACCATGTTTTGCTTTTAATGATAATCCATTTTACATGCCTGTGGCCTTATTGGGAGCAGGTTGTTCATATTATAGTATCAAAACTTGATAAAATTGCTACCTGGTGGTCTTGCATATTAAGATGTTGTCCATATTGTAACATGTAAAAATGATAAAATAGATGACCTGTGGACTTCAGTACTCATTTGAAATCCACCTTGTAGCATTGAAAACTAATAAGGAAACTGCTGTGTCACCCTCAATACTGACATGGTATCCATATCGTAGCTTTAAAAACTGAAATTGGGGCAACCTTGTGGCCTTTTACATGAAAAAGAAAATCCATGTGGCATTCCCTGTGGTCATTAGTTATTAATGTCACTTGTATTTGTGCAGATTATATATATATCATATATAGTGTGGCCTTTAATGTTAATATGTTAACCATGTGGTGCTTTTGTTACTACTGATCATTCCCTGCAGGCTTTAGTAATAATCTAATATTCACATAGAGCTTCAATTCTCATATACTAACTGCTCTGTGGCATTAATGCTACTAGGACATCTGTATTTGAAAACTGAAATTGATGTTACAACTCCCTGGGACTTTCCAAATTAGTAAATTCTCCTCCTAATGGTATTTAAACAAATATCACAGATGCACTGTGTCCTTCAGTACCGACCAGATACCCATTTCATAGCATCTATACCTGATAAAATAACTGCCTTTTGGACTTTACAGCTGCAAAGAAACCCAAATTATAGCATGAAAAAGTGATAAAATCAATACATTTGGGCATTTAACATTGCTATGTTGTCCATGTTGTACTATCAAACCTTGAACAAATAGCTTCCCTGTGTCCTTTCATTTATATTTTCTTTGACTAGAACTGCACCTCACAAATATGATACATCCAGTAATTTTATAGGAATAATTAACTCACATTTAGGTTGGAATAGAATAATTGTATTGAAAAATGGTATAGGTATTAGAGTAATTTTTATTAATACTGAAATGATATCAGTTTAATAGATGAAATATTGAGATACTATTTTAAAGTATTACATAAATCAGCAAAATCATTCAGACCAAAGGTAAGAAAAGCCTCACAATGTGGAACTCACAATTTGAGAACCAAGTTGTCTGCTGTCTTCAGTGTCCCAGGAGACATGGGGCATGATCATGGCATTTCACTGCTTATAATTAACAATTTTATAAGCAAAATATGCATAGTTTCTCAGCACCTTAACTCACACGTTAGGTACACAGTGACATGTCACTCTCCTGTGTAGAACTTAAAGTGCTGACAGATATGCTGCTCATGACATCTTCATGGGGTAAATGAAGATTGCATATTCTTAACTTTGTGAATGGAACACTGGGACATGGAATATGCAGTAGAAATCATAACCAGGCAGAGTTCAAATATCCTTCCATGTCTCACTCCATGTTCAGAATACTCTGCCGCCTTGGACTGTGACCCTTCTTGTTAATGTGCACTGTCTCTGTGGGTACCTTCAGGCAATGACCCTGTGTTTTGGAAATTCTGACACTCACACTCACGATGATTTCATTGGATTTTGAATTACTTCCCCTCCTCTCTCCAGGACAAGCTTGGGTGGAGCAAGTTAATTTCAAGTTCCAATCACTATACGTCACTTCTCCCAGAGTCACAGTATTGAAAAAACAGAAGATTGGAAAAGTGCCATTTTATTATGCTAGTTTTGATCTTCATATCTTCAGTAAACATCCCCTTGAACAAACAGACCAAGGAAAGAAAGCTCCACCATTTCCTGAATGTAAGTTTCAAATTTAAATTCTAACACTATTCCCCCAAATGCATCGTGTGTGTGTGTGTGTGTGTGTGTGTGTGTGTGTGTGTGTTGTGTGTTGAGGGGGCTGCTCAAATATATACTATACTACTTAAACATGACAGGAAAATATATATATTGTGCAGCAAAATAAAATAAATTTATCAGTGTTACAGATTTTATACTGCAGTTACACTGTGTGGTGCATAGTTAATGAATGAATTATTCCACAGTTACTCAGCCATTGTTTCATCCAAATATAGTCATTCTAAATCAACATTTAATTCACATTTATCTAGGATTATGTTTAGTATATTGTAAAATGCAATGGTTATTTTAATACATTTTTTTATTCATGTTGAAATGATGGAAATCTAACAGATAAAATATTGAAATGTCATTCAAAATATTACTTAGGTCAGCAAAAGCATTCAGGTTGAAGATGGGGGTGGGGTGGGTGAAAAGTGTAAGAGATTCAATTCAGGAATCAAGATTTATTTAGAGGAAAAAAGTACATGTTGCTATCTGACATAAATATAAGAATTAATATAAAAGCAATTTAAATGAATTTTAGTACTCCTTAGTTCTGTCATGTCCATCTGGAAGACATAACATGTAGAACTTGGTGTTACTAGTTACCTATTTCTTCAGGTTGTTTAGAGTTCCTGAATATTCTAATAAAAAGGTCAGAAAATAAATATTGAGAGCAAACACAGAAAATGTTTTCTGCATTATATAGCTTAACTTCCATTAAGGAAGAAACTAAATAATTACCCTGGAGTCCTTCAGAGACCATGAATTTTTTACCATGATACATACCCATGAAATCCCTCAGTTCTCACACCAAGACTTAGTGCTGAGTGTCTGCTTCACCATGTCAGGTTGGTCCACACTTTTATAGAACAGGTTGCTTGAAACCTGGAAGTTAGTTCAGAGGCAGAGCACTTGCCTAGCATGTTCAAAGCCCTTTGTCTGACCCCAGTACCATAATTAGGTTTAAACTAGCAGTAGATAAACAGACTTGAAGGACTTTACCAAAAGTATTTAACCTATTCTTGCCAAAAGAAATACGTCCAAGTCAAATTAAATAACCAATGACAACTTGTTAGAGTCAGGGAAGAAAATGTTGTCCACCATGTTTCATATCTGTCTATACAATTTTATAGATACATAATTTTCTTATTTATGCGCATGATGTATATACAAACACGTTTAATTCACAGAGTCATTTAATAAGAACATTCTATATACTCACATAATATGGATATTGGTTTTAAAAATGACAAAGCATTCAAAGAAATTTTCACTTTCTTGTAATCAGAAATAACATTTGGTAATATTTTAATTTTTTCTTATGAAAAATAATTGAATATTTAAATTAAGAAACAATGAATCAAAATAAATAAATTTAAAAAAAGAAATACTTAATGAAAAATAAATAGGTAAGACACTTTTATATCACCTCTCATTAAATCTTGGGTTTTTCTCCCATAGCCTTAAGTGATAGTTAGAAAAACCCAACAGTGATGAGAAATCTGTGCCATTCTGTCTCTCAGTAATGCCTAGCTACTCACAACGGAAACATAAAATAGAATTCAGTCTTGATGACTAAATCGCCTTCCTGTTCACCCTGAGAACATCTCCTCCCTCTCCTTGGCTTATCTCGCTCTCCCTGAATATGCAAAATGCCAGCCCATAAAAGACTTCACTCTCTATTGAGTTTCTTCTGTTTGTCTGAAGAACACTTTCTACTTGTTCAAGTATAGGACAAACCTTTGTGTCAAAAAATAAAAATGCAGTTAGGTATCTAAGTATACATTGCTTTGTGAAAGCAAGTATTGAAAGGATACATTTTTCTGTACTGGAACTATGGGCCCTATACATGCATAATTTTTAGGTATACAGCCTTAAACTCTGCAGTTCCTGATGGGTTTTGCTTGTAGGGTTTTGAGCTACATTTTTTGCTGCAAATGTTGCCAGTGCTTCTGCCCCATAAAATTAGTTGTGGAATTTGTATCATAAGAAGTGTCAATAGAAAAAGTACTAAGAGAATACACATTCTTTCCTAGCAACCATATCATTTAATCTGTGAACCTCCATGAAAACCCATCTGAATAACCTTCATTTAACATACCAATGGATAATGGTGTGTGGGTTAATTTGTTCTTCACATAATTTAATGCAAGAAGTCACAACTTTAAGACAGTAACATGGAAGGAAGGAGATTGTCCCCTAGGCTTGCAGGAGGAAGGGGTGACAGACAGATTGGACAAATACACCAGGCTCTGATGGGAGTGGGGTGATGTCCTCACTTCAGGTATCTACTGAGCACCTACTGTGCTCAGTTGGCCTGGTCTGGCTGCTGTCCTGCAGACCCCCCATCTGCACCCCCCGGTAGCCCTGGGACATGAGGAGATGGCAGGAGCACAGTGCCATGGGGGTCAGGGTGGGGTGCCTCACCAGGTCTGCTCTGGGCCTTCAGATCCTGCCCCAGGAGGAAGACTATGACTTTGACATTGAGGAGAACAAGACCATGGTGGTGAAATCAGTCCAGAGGTGCTCGCTGGCTGAGGTGAGGCCTCCCAGCTCTTGGCAGGGGCTATGTGCAGGTGGGAGGGGGCAGCTTGGCAGGTCTGGGGACACTGGTCCTGCTTCTCTTGCGTCCACTTGAGGAAACTGGACCCAGGACCCCTGCAGGTACTGGGGAGTGGGGGCATGCCCCCCCCCATTCAGTGCACTCCTGTGTGGCACACCGGCACCCTCTGCTGGCTCTGCGCAGAGGCACCGGGAACGCTTACATTCTGAGTCAGATTTCCAAAGAGCTTCGATGATAAAAAACCCAAATAGCGGGCGGCTCGAGCAGGAGGAGTTCCTTGTTGTGCCCTGGGCAGGGCTGGAGGAGCGCTGGGTGGGAGGCAGGACTCAGCCCAGGCTCACAGCTTCTCCTGGGCTGGAGGTGGGGCTGCACCTGCCATGCCAGGAGCTCCCGTGAGAGGGGCAGTCACCAGGTGACCACCCCATTGGATGCCAAGCTTGGCTCTGCTGGGCAGGCCACCCACTGCAGCTGATGTCCAGAACCTGGGCCTTCAGTGCTTCCCACAGGGGAGCTGCCATGGCCTGCAGGGCTGCCCCTGTCCTAAGGAACACAGGAAGGGTCCTTTACTGTGGAAAGCGTGGTTAATAACCACATGCCCGTCTGCCCTGTTGTTCCCAAGATGGCTGGCCTGCTGGAAGGCAGGAAGATGTACTCCAACAACAAGGACCTGGTGTTGCTGTGGCCCTTCTCTATGGTGGAGTCCCTCCTGAACCAGTGCTTTTGCTCCCACCACCCCTGCGCATCCTGGTGGCCACCAAGGCCAAAGAGTGAGTATCCCCTGCCCCTGCTGGCATTCTGAGGAGGTGCTGTGCTGGGGTGCTGGTGGGGCAGGAGCTGGTGGCCCTGTGGGTGGCCTGTCCCTGCAGCCACCATGGGACGTAAACTGACTGTACCGAGGGGCCTTCAGGCCCTGGGCATGTGGCCCTGTTGGTGTGGACACAGTTCCTACCCTTTGTGGGCCTCCAGTCAAGTTGGGGGACAGGGCTGGGGCAAAAGTACACAGGTAGGGGCATGAGATCCCATGCTGGGGTGACTAGTGCACTGTGGACAGACCGAGCTGGGAGTGGACTGGGCTGTGTAGATAGGGTGGACACAGAGAGGCGGACAGGAACTGGGGCTTCTTTTGGGGATTCTGGGGGAGGAGGTTCCAGGCAGAGGTGCCTAGGCCTGCAGTGGGGCCGTCCCTAGCATGTTTGAGGACCAGCAAGGAAGCTGAGGGGTGCAACCAAGTGATGGGGTGAGGAAACCAGCCATGCAGTGGGGCCCACCTGTGGCTCTGAGCCCTCTGGAGAGCAGCTGGAGATTCTGGGGTCCAGTGGCTGCAGGTGGTGCAGGTCGGGGTTCAGAGCGAGTTCTCTACTTTCTAATCGCACACCTGGTGTCCAAGTTTCCCTTTTATTCCAGGCAGTGTTCCCCCGGTGGGAACGTAGGCATTTTGAATGTGGTTATTTCAGTTGACGGTGAGCTGGTTCAGGAAGTCAGGTCCCTGTGTTTTTGGCTGTTCCAGTGGCAGAGGACACCAGGCGCAACCTTCTCTTCAAAGTTCTGAAGCACTGGGGCTGGGGCACAGGCTTACCGGGTGGCTTCATCAAGCAGGCAGGAACAGGAGGAATGAAGGCAGAACTGGGACACAGCCTGGGCAGGGGCATCCCAGACAGAGGACACCTGCCACCCATCCTGGCAGGTACAGCCCTTCCTGCCATGTTGAGGAGCAGGCCTCAGTGTGGCTGTGACTGAGAGATCCAGTCCCTTGCTAGGGGCACTGCTGGGTGTTTCTCTGAGGACAGCACCAAGCTAAACTGGACCGCTTCTCACTCTGCCTCTTCCACAGTGAGTCAGCACCTGCTGGTGGGGTGCTGTGCTGGCCACTGGGGGCTCCTGGGATGGGGAGTGGTGCAGGCAGCCTGGTAGAATTTTGGGGCTCTTGGCCCCAGGATTGGTGGTGTGGACTCTGATCAACTGCATTTCTCCTCCTGTGGTAGTGGCAAGCCTGGGCCGAGTTTCCCAGAAGCCTCAGAGGCGGGGCCCCCAGGTAGCCCTGGGTTGTGGGAAGTGTGCTGCTTTCCTTATGCCTTACCTGTCCCTGGTGCCTGCTGCAGGACCATCAAAGTCCCCAACCACCCCGAGGCCCTGTGCTTCCAGATCTGGGGAGCCGCCCCACCCTGTGTCTATGCCATGGGGAGAGGTGAGTGAGAACCCTGCTGACTGGCAGTGACCCTGGGGACAGGCTGTCTGAATCATATGAGCTCTGAGTGGCCCGGACCCTTACAGCCTGGCTCAGCCCCTGTGGTCTCAGGGACCCTCTGCCTTGGAGAGGAAACTGAGCAGGTCCGCGGTGCTGGGCTAGCATTGTACACACAGGCCTCTTCTAAAGTTTCAACATTAATTGTCACTTTTGAGGTCATACTTATGCTTCTAGAATCTGTTTGCTAAGAAAGTACAAATAGTGACAGACGGCTCCTGAAAAGTCAATGACATTTTGAAGGGGTCATTTACCTTTAAAGCATTGGTTCTTGACTGGGGGTGATTTGCCTCCTCCTCATGACATCTGGCAGGACTGGGGAGGATTGCCATTAGATCTGGGGCAGACCAGAATGCTGCTGGCATCCCATAGTGCCCAGGGTGACCCTCCAACCCTGATGGCGCTAGTGCAGGGGGGAGGTCTGCCCTGGAGCAGCAGCCACTTTTGTGATCTGCGATAGTGCGAGTGGGTGTCAGTCAGCTTTGCACCTGCTGTGACAAAACACTCAGAGCCATCGACTTATAGAAGGAAAGGTTGGCTGGGCATGGCACACACCTGTGATCCCAGCCCCTTAGGAGGCTGAGACGGGAGGATCACAGATGTAAGGCCAGCTTGGCAGCTTGGTGAGACCCTGTCTCACAATAGAAAGGGCTGACAGGTTTCCACATAAGGAAAGCAGCATGCATCCCACAACCCAGGGCAACCTGGGGGCCCCACCTCTGAGGCTTCTGGGAAACTCTGCCCAGGCTTGCCACAAAAGAAAGGAAACACCTCTTTGTGTTTCCACCCCCTCTGAGAAAGCACCCAGCTGGGTTCACGCCTTTGGGGGACAGTCTGAGTCCTGGCCTTGCAGTGGATGGACCAGCCAAGCATAGCAAGGCCGCTGGTGTTTCCCGAGCCCTTGCTGAGAGCCGCTTGCTGCTGAACCTTTTCCCGTGCCAACTCCCCGGATCCCTCAGGAACCCTATGAGTGGTTGTGTCAATGTCCCATCTCAGAGACGAGGACCTGGAGCCCAGGATGTTGAGTAGTGCTGAATGAAGGACGGTGGAGAGCAGGGTGTGACCCAGTCCCAAAGCCAGGCTGCCCTTGTTTCCTCGCCCGCCCAGGCAGAGACTGCATGTCATGTCAACCCCGAGGCCCCGGGGGCAGGGGCTGGTGCTCATGAACTGTGGGAGGGAGGATGTGCTCCTGGCGACTGGCAGCACTGGCTCGAGTCCCAGCTTCTGACTCTGAGACCTTGGGTGCTACTGTGCCTCCCTGAGTCCTTGCTTCCTTTGCCACATGGGCTGACCCTGGTCCAGGACCACAAGGTCGTGCAGGACCTTGAAGGAGACAAAGCTCTAGTGACTTGAGCCTGGGTGCAGAGCCGGATGCCCCTGCCATGTGACCTTGGCTAGCTGTTGCTCCCTGTTGAGCAACAAGGTCCGATGTATCTCCTCAGGGCCCGCCTGAAGAGAATACCAGCGAGCAGGATGATGAGTGTCATCGGCAATGGAAACACACCAGAACTGGGAGGTCTGTCAGCTCACGAAGCACAGCAGGAACTCGTTTATTGAGGAAGTTACACAGCTTTTATGTAGGGTGGAGGCGAAGTGGGAACCAGTCAGCTTAAAGTTCAGCAAGGCACGGGGGATTCATGAGGGAGAGAGCCCCATAGGATGATATGGCAAGCACGAGCTGATCACGTTCATGGAACTGTTGCTAACCAATCCCTGACAGTAGGGAGTGGAGATAAGCAGGCTAATCAGGGAGTTACACATAACTGGTTGCTGGGTAAGAACACATTTTTCAGTTTCCAGGGGAAAGTGGCAGTACAAAGAAGTCCAGATAAACTATTGGTTGATCAGGCAGTGCCACGTATGAGGAAGAGGTTGTCATGAGGGTGCAACTGCCTTTAGGGTACGTCCCCTACAGCTAGCTGCCCCTTCTCCGAGATGCTTCTTCTGCAGAATGGGGTGCCAGCTCCTTTGCTGCCCATGCGGGGCCTGGCAGTTCCAGGGAGGGAGGTACCCTGGGTGTCTGGGGAGTTGGGGTGGGTGTAGTTCACCTGGCGGCCTGCCTTGCCCGCCACACCCTGTTCACTCCTGTCCCCAGGCTTTGTGGCTGTGACTGCAGGACTGAGTGCCACCCAGTGCATCCTGAAGGTCAACTGCAGCAGCATGGCCAGCAAGGGTGCCCTGAGGGTCCTGGAGCACTTCCAGGCATTCCGGAGTTGCGGCCAAGAGGTGCTGGTGAGTGGCCTTTGGCCAGGCGAGGGGAGCCCTGCTGGGAGCAGCAGGGCGATGGCTGCCCCCCAGATGCAAGGGCAGCCTTGATGGCCCTATCCACTGGACACAGGAGAAGCCTGGCCCCAACCCCACAACCTGGTATCCAGAACCTGGGGGGCGAGACCGGACCTCCCTTCTCACCCCTGGGTGTGGTGGCAGAGTGGTGGTGACAGCCTGTGTGTCCTTGTTGGGGCTGGGCTGTGGGAGGGCAAATTCTTCATTGACCATCCCCTGGATATCAAGGTGTTCCTTGGGCACCTTTTGTGTTCAAGGCTGTCACTTGGCCCTAGAGACACTGGAGGTCTGGTATTTTCCCAAAGGCTCCCCTCCCCTGGCTGATGCATGGGGCAGTCACCATCCATGCTGGAGGCCCTGGGAGACTCAGTGGCATCTGGGAGACCCTTCAAGGTGGCGTCCCTGGCAGGCCTGAGCCCCAGGTGGTCCCCAGGCAGCTGGTCCCCATCCCCACTTCCTGGACATCCAAGGGCCTTTC
This sequence comes from Sciurus carolinensis, assembly GCF_902686445.1. Taxonomy (NCBI): domain Eukaryota; kingdom Metazoa; phylum Chordata; class Mammalia; order Rodentia; family Sciuridae; genus Sciurus; species Sciurus carolinensis. The sequence goes on from NW_025920103.1 coordinate 1,749,229, forward strand.
CAACTGAATCGACCACACCCACAAGGATGCCCAGGAGGCACAAGCCAGCCAGGAGACCCCTGGCTAGGACCCCCATTGTGAGGGGGCCCCAGAGGAAGACCAGCCTGACTTGGGTAGCAGGGAGGTGGGGGTGACAGGGAATGACTGGGGTGTGTCCTCTGTGCTTGGCCTCTGGGCCTCAACAGCTGCATTTCTGTACCCGTTCCCTGGGCATCCCCAGACCCACAGAGCCCGAGGCTCAGAGTGACACCATTGTATGCTCTGGATGGGAGTCTCCAGGCTCAGCCCAGGTGACTGAGGGCCACGTGCTTTCTGGGCTTGGGGTTCTATGTCCTCGCCTGCTTGGACTTGTCTGCATTGCGGCTCCACTGCCATGAAGGCCCTGTGTCATGGCCTGAGGTCCCCGTGGCCCCCTGGGGACCTGTGGGAGGTCAGGTACGCCTGGTGCAGGCTCCTTTGCTCCTCTGGGGGCCGCTTGCTCTGCACTGTGCTCACTGGATCCAAGGGAGACTTCATTGCCTCTGCAGCCATCTCAGCCTGAGCCCCAGTTGCCCACCTGTCCACTCGGCCTCCCCGCAGGATGCTTACAGGAGCCTCCCTTTAGGACCTGCCCCTCCATCCTTTCAGATTCTCGGCCTCACCCAGAGTCCTCTTGGATGCCTTCCTTTCTCCTACCCTCCTCCCACTTCAATCCCAGCAACACCCTTGTCCACCCACTTCCTTCTGCCCCCAGCATCTGACCACTTCCCTACACTGCCATGGCTTTTCACCAAAATGGTTGCAGTAGCCTGCTCACACCTCCTCCTAGGGGTCCCCCAAACAGGAGAGCAGATCTCCGGATGACACCTTCTGCTCAGGACAGAGATCAAAGTCCCCACCTTGGCTGGCTCCAGCCTGGCTCTCCAACCTCCCCTCCCAGCACTCTCCTGTTTGCTCTGCTCCATCCACTCTACCTGAATATGTCCCTGCCCCAGGGTCTTTGTGCTTTCCATTCTCACTGCCTGGAACACTCCACAGTTCCACTTCACTTATGTCCCTGTCCTCCTTCAGATCTCTTCTCAGACCTTTGTAGGTCCATTTGTAGGTCCAGCAGAATCCCAGATTCACCAGAGTTCTGCCCACCTGTGTGACTGAACTTCAGGGGGAAGAGGCAGGAAGGGCCCCTTCTGAGTCACACAGACTAAGAATGTCCCAGGTGACAGGTGAGTGTGGGACCCTTAGTGGATTGAGTTCCAAAAGGGGAGGTCGGGCCCTGTGACACATGCCTATGACTCCAGCTAATGGAGAAACTTAGATAGAAGGATCACCAAGTTTGAGGACAGCCTTTGCAACTTAGTGAGACTCTGTCCCAACATTAGAAAATAAAAGGCTGAGGTAGAACTAGTGGTGGAGCACTTGTCTGGCATGCGTGAGGCTCTCGGTTCAATCTCTGGTACCGTGAAAAAACCCAAGTCCTGTTTGGGAAGTTCTCTTTCCTGGGTCCTGGGAGAGCCTGCCCCCGCCTCATGGGACTGCCCTTCGACCACAGGTCACCCAAACCCCATGTCCTACACCCAGAACTGCATCACCACTGTGGCCACCCCATCCTGGAAGTGCCTACCTGTGGTGGACGGGTCCCTCAAGGGCAGACTCTCAGCAACATTTCTGGGCCAGCCAGGGGGCATCTCAGCCAGGAGGACAGGGGCCTGAACTCCCTGCTGAAGCAGGAGGACCATAAGGTGCAGGATGCCTACCTGCAGCTCTTCACCAAGCTGGATGTAACCCTCAAGGAGATGAAGCAGTACATCACCCTGATTAACAGGTGAGCCTGGCCTGGTCTGCATGCCTCTGTGCTGGTACCTTGGAGGGGAGCTGTCCTATCACACCGGCTGCCTGCAGTGGCATTCTCAGGTGCCCAGGCCCTGATCCCACCAAGACACCCAAACTGTCTGCAGACTTGGCCAGATGCCCCAGGGTCAGGTCATCCTCCAACGAGCAGTGAAGGCTGCTGCATCCTCAGGGGAACTGAGGCCGCCTGGCGAAAGACTCGGGAATTAAACATCACAGTAAGGTAGACTACTGGACCTGAGGCCACCTTGCTGTGATACTGCAGGACACACACAGAACCCCAACCATGTCTAAGGAGTGCCTGGGGTCTGCTGGCAGCAGGGTGGGGCCCAGCAGGGTTGAATGGTGCCCCCTCAGATGTGTGTGGACAGGCCAGAGTTGGGCCATCATGCAGGACAGTGACCACTGTGGGAGGAGACAGGTCCCTTAACCATTAGGACCCTGGAGTTGAAGCCACCAGAAGCAGCCTCTGGATGGGGCTAGGGACCTGCCTCTGACACACCACCTGAAGGAGACAGTTTGGGACAGTCAGGGACACTTGAACAGGGACGGCGTCCCAGGGGTGCTAAGGAGCTGATTCTCTTCTGCACAGTAAGAGGCACATGGTCACCTTTAGGGCAGGGTGTCTACCTTGAGCCTGTTGGCATTTTGGGTGAGTGGTTCTGTGTGGCAGGGCCGCCTTGGGCAGCATCCCTGGCCTCAACCACTAGGGGCCCAGCAAGTGCACTCCCTGTGGTGACAACTGGGCTGTCTTGACAGTGTCCCCTTGCAGCACATTTTCTGTGGGAGAGAAGCATTTCTGAACAGGCTGCCTGTTGGAAGTGTATGGGCCTTGCTCACTGGGTGGGAAGCTGCAGAGCCTGCAAGCCCTGCACAACTTCTCTCTGCTTTGCGGGATGGTTTCCCCCTGCAGGAGGCTGGGCTGCAGGCTCTAGAGCCAGAGGCATGGGCTTTACTCCTGGCCCATGACCTGTTGGCTGTGCAATCTCAGGCAACCTCTCTGACCCTCGGTCTCCCATCTGCAGAGTGGAGTCAGTTGTGACACTGACCTAATGAGAGGTGGGATGGCATCTAACCTAGGTTTGCGGATCCCGCGAGGCATGGGACACTGTTCTGTCTAATGCACAGCATGTTCTATTCCTCCAATCTCCTCCAACCCTGGATGCATACGTGAATTATCGCATTTTACAAGTGGAGGTTCAGAGACTGTGAACGATTTGCTTTAGGCCTCTCAATCAAGAAGTGGTGGCCTTAAGGCTAAAACTGCCTTTTGAATGACACTTCCTTGTGACCCAGCCATGCCATGTGTTTACCTGCCACCTGTCTCCGGGGGATTTCATCCATAATAGCAGAGCCCAGGGGTGCTCCCGAGGCCCTGCAGCCTGCTGACTGAAAGTCTTGCTCTCTGGGCCTCGTCCAGCACCCTGGTCTGCACACAAAAGCCAGAGCCCAAGCTTGGCCAGGAGCCACGGGCATGTGTGTCTTGGCCCCAGTGGGTGCCCAGCTGGGCATCTGCAGAGTTGCAGTGGGCCTTTCAGGGGAGGGACACAAAGCCCTGGATGGCTCCGCCTGTGCAGGGTTGAAGGTCAGAGACTGGTGAAGCCACAGCCTGGGTCTTCACCTTGAGCCCTTGCCCTGCAGGCTGCTGTCCACCATCACGGAGCCCATTCCTGACGGGGCCTGCAACATGCCCCTGGCTGAGGAGGCCTCTTCCTCCCTGCTGGTCAGTGAGGACAGTGAGATGGACAGGACTAACCACAGGGACATCAAGAAAGTGTGCTTCAAAGTGTCCGAGAACGACCAGGAAGACTAGGCCCATGATACCATGAGCTACCAGGGCTCCTACAGGTTGGTGTGGCCACTGTGGCCTGAGGCTGGATGGGACAGTCATCAGAACAGTTGAGCCTCTGACCCCTGGGGAAGCCAACATGCACCCCAGAGGGCCCCCAGCTTCCTGTCCAGACTGGTGCTTCCGGCCTGGCTGACAGATGCTGCCTGTGCAGCTATACATGCTGACGGAGTGTCGGAGAAGGGGTCTGATGGACTGCATGGTGTGCTTTCAGACTCCCGTGAGACTGTGGTTTTCTCTAGGTACAGGGACACACGCCTGTGATCCCAGAGCTGGGGAGGCCAAGGCAGGGGAATCCCAAGTTCAAGACTAGCCTGGCCAATTTAGTGAGGCCCTGTCTCAAAATCAGTAGACAGATAGATGGACAAATAGAAAGATGGACAGGAAGGGCTGGGATGTAGCTCAGTGGTTGAGCACACCTGGGTTCAATGCCTAGCACTGCAAAACATACCATGGTTTTTGCAGCAAATGCTGTTTATTTTTACTTGATCCAAGAAATAAGATGGTTTTCTTTTTCTCCTGAGGGGCTGTGAGCTGTATTGCTGCTGATAAGAATAATTGTAACAAGATCAGTGGGGCCTTGTTTAGTGGGTTAAGTGAACTAGAGCTGGTTCCCATACTGACCATGGATACCATGGGTGTGGATACCTCCTCATCTCAGCCCAGGGAGAGCTGAGCCCCCTCCGCCTGGTACTAGAGGGTGTATTAGGCAGCTCAGGCCATGGGCACTCCCAGAGCTGCAGGCAGATGCAGTCAGCGAACATTCTTGCTGTCCCGAGGGCCCTGCCCAGTCCTGCTGCCCAGCTCCCTGGGGTCTGTAGACTGGGCCTCCTGGCTGCCTCTGTGCCCAGGTACTAGAAGCTTCGAGGGTCAGGGTTTTTTATGGGTCTTTGGGCCTTCCTTCTTATGTCTCTGTGTCCTTGGGCTTTTCCTTTAATTGTCAACCAGTGGTGGGATGCAAATGTGGACCAGTGACTTTTGATTATGGAGCTCCTTGGTCAGGTGGGTGGGAAGGTCATACCCAGGGCAGGGTTGTCCCCTGAGAAGAACCAGACACTCAGGGAGCACTAGGGACCCTGGGCAGTGTTAAGAGGCAAGTGTGGGACCCTGGGCCGTGGTGAGAGGCGAGTAGGGACCTGAGTGGTGGTGACAGGCGAGTGTGGGACTCTGGGAAGTGGTGACAGGAGCCCTGGGCGGTGGTCACTGGTGAATGTGGGACATGGGCGGTGGTGACAGGCTAGTTTGGACCCTGGGCGGTGGTGACAGGTGAGTGTGGTTCCCTGGGTGGTGGTGACAGGCGAGTGTGGGACCCTGGGCGGTAGTGACAGGCCAGTGTGGGACCCTGGGTGGTGGTGATAGGCGATTGTGGGGCTCTGGGCGGTGGTGACAGGCGATTGTGGGGCTCTGGGCAGTGGTGACAGATGAGTGTGGGTCCCTGTGGGACCCTGGGCAGTGGTCACAGGTGAGTGTGGGACCCTGGGCAGCGGTAACAGGTGAGTGTATGACCTGGGCAGTGGTGACGGGCGAGTGTAGGACCCTGGGCAGTGTTGTCAGGCAATTGTGGGATGCTGGGCAGTGGTGACAGGCAATTGTGGGGCCCTGGGCTGTGGTGACAGGCGATTGTGGGGCCCTGGGCAGTGGTGACAGGCGATTGTGGGGACCTGGGCAGTGGTGACAAGTGAGTGTGGGGCCCTGGGCAGTGGTGACAGATGAGTGTGGGTCCCTGTGCGACCCTGGGCAGTGGTCACAGGCAAGTGTGGGGCCCTTGGCGGTGGTGACAGGTGAGTGTGGGACCCTGGGCAGTGGTGACAGGTGAGTGTGGGACCCTGGGAAGTGGTGACAGATGAGTTTGGGTCCCTGTGTGACCCTGGGCAGTGGTGACAGGCGAGTGTGGGACCCTGGGCGGTGGTGACAGGTGAGTATAGGACCCTGGGCAGTGGTGACAGGTGAGTGTGGTACCTGGGCAGTGAGTGTGGGACCCTGGGAAGTGACGAGAGGTGAGTATGGGACCTTGGCAGTGGTGACAGGCAAGTGTGGGACCCTGGGCAGTGGTGACAAGTGAATGGAAGCAACTCACCCCTCATCTTTCTGCATTTCCATGCTGGCTGCAAAGTGCTGCCCCTCCCTCAGACAGGAAGTACCCCTGGGTGGTCGTTTCCATGGGCTGGAGTTTCGACCACGCCCCAGAAGGGGGGTCTGTGTCTGGGACCGGGGTGGGAGCAGAGGGTAACTCGACTGTCTCTCACCCCATGCAGCGAGTGCAACAGCAACTGGGACTCAGTCCTTTCCTACACCAGAGTGAGAAGTGAAAGCTCCTACCTGGGCAGTGATGAGATGGGGTCTGGTGAGTGACTGCCCAGCCATTATCTTAGTGGGTATTTCCGAGCCTCCTTCCATGTTTGCAGTGTGTTGCTTTGAGTCGCATGGAGTCTCCTTCTGTCTGCTCGTTCAGCATGTACTTAATCAAGCACCTGTCATGCTCTGCGTGCTGGGACACTTAGTGAAATCAAGATCCTAGACACAGAGCAGATAGAGACCCTCAGGCAATCATGCATGATGGTGCAGGGTCATGTGGGGTGTGGGTGTGGTGGGTGCCGTGAATTCCCTCAGACCTCTGGAATCGAGGGGACCCGAAGAAATGACGCACATGCCAACCAGAAATCCAGGCAGTACAGGCGATCCCCTTGGCCCTGAACCCTCATGCCCCCAGGTGTGCCCACCGATGGTACCTGGAGGACATGGGCATATGTATGGAGGCAGACCAGCAGCTGGGCAGACACACAGATGATACCAAGGAGGGCATGCTGTGCTTGCAGCATTTACTGAAAGCATGATGTGATTTTTGATTTTAGTCTTGTTCACTCAGGTTTAAAAATGCACTTTGTGAGTAAATAGGTCAGACATCCTCACGGTCCATGATTGAAAGGCCCAGGGTGGGCCAGGCGGCAAGTCCCTCCCACTGTCACTGCTGGGTCCCGCCAGAGGAAGTCTGCGTAAAATTTAACTTTATCATACGTCACTTTAGCAGAAGAAAAGGAAGTTCAGGAAGACGGAATATGTCGCTGGACGTTAATGTCTCGTGACAGATCAGGCCACTGAAGTCCATCCCCAGGGAGGTTCACTGGCAGCTGGTTTTACTGGAACAGGGGACAGTGACCCAGTGGGTTTGCAATCCAGCTTTTTGTTCTCAGCGGCCTCATTTGTGGAGTGGGAATATCGACACCTCACCATCTTAGGGTGTTGGTGCCTCCTGCCCAGTTTTCTGATGAAGAAACAGAGGCTCAAAGAGGTCCAGGGATTTGCCCAGTGACTCAGCAGGGACCTGGGCCTGGCAGGCTGCACGTCCCCTGTGGGTTTGGAGGAGCAGTGTGTGCAGCAACAACCAACGGTGGCTGCTCTTCTTTCAGCCAGGGGATGAGCTGCCCTGTGACATGTGCATCCTGTGGGACAAGAAGGACAAACTCCATGGCTGCCTGGAGCACATCTTCAACCAGGTCGTCTTGTCCCAGGGTGGAGTTCCTGGGTCCTTGCAGTCCCCTGGCAGTGGGCTGGGTGGGCTCGGCACAGGGCTGCACTCATGGGGCTCCTGTCTCCAGGTAGACACCATCAAGGTGCTGCTCAAGGGACTGGTGATGGGCAGGGCATTCGAGGAGACCAAGCATTTCCCCATGGAGCACAGCCTCCAAGGTCAGGGGCACTGGGGGGGCAGCAGGCTACTTGCTGGGGGCACGCACTCCTGTTGGGTGGCCCTGACTAGTCCAGGCCAGCGGATTCCTGCCTGTGGGCCAGATCCAGCCACAGCTTCATTTGCTTAGAATCGGATGATGTCTTTCATTTTTTAAAACATTTTTAAAGCATTGTAAAAATGAAACAATGTGTAGTAGAAGGTGCAGGTGCTGCAAAGCACATTTGGTGGCCCAGAGGTGGTCCCTGAACCCTCTGGGCTTCCCCATCGGGGACACAGGGACAGGCCTGGAGCACGCTCCCCCATTCAGTCACACCACAGGGTCTGGTTCATCTTCACGCTTGCAGTCCATGTGCATTTGCCACCTGGTTTATTATTGATGCGACTTTTTTTTTTTTATCATATCTCCTGCTGGGTGCGGTGGTGTATGCCTGTAATCCTAGTGACTCAGGAGGCTGAGGCAGGACTGTCGCAATTCTGAGGTCAGCCTTGGTAATTTAGCAAAACCCTGTCTCAAAGAAATTAAAAAGTAAACAAATAAAAAAGTACTGGGCTGCATGAAGCTCAAAGGTGTAGTGTCCCTGGTCCAATTCTCCAGTACCTAAAAGAATAAATAAATAAATTTTAGAAAGGTATCTTCCTTTTGGAAACTTAATTTCTAAATGATTTTATCTTATCCTCCCCATATATGAAGAACCAGTGTAGTAGGCCATAAATTAATGACAACCATAATGAAGAACTTAAAGGAGACAGAAACACCATCATTGCACTGCGGTTTTGTACCATTACCTGTCTGGGGCCTCCTCAGAAGAGGGCTCTGTGAGCGGACAGCTAGGGCTGTACTAGCACCAAGCTGCGACTTTCTTCTTGCAATGATTAAGATGAGAACTGGAATTTCTATGTCCTCCTGCTTTTCCTCCCACTCGCTCACCCTTCTGCCCACCATCTGTCCACCCTTCCATCCCCCAGCTGCCAGTTTATTCATGCAGCTCTGCAGCCAATAAATAGTTCCCCAGAGCCAGCTCATGCCAGGCCAGGTGCTGGATGCTGGTGACCCTGAGAAGGATGGACGCTGCTGGCCTCAGGGGCTCCCACTGGTGCAGGAGATGGGGATGCAGACAGCAGCTGCCTCCAGGCAGGAGTCGGTCCCTGCTCAGCTGGCCCTCTGCTGTGTCAGGACCCCCACTCAGGGGTGAACCTCAGGAAGAAAAGCAGGGAGGGTCCCAAACCACACATACTTCAGAAACCCGGGAAGAGGCCAAGAGAACAGGGGACTGTGTCTGCCTGGCCTTTGGCCCTGGTAAGTCCATATTCAATTCCAGTTCTCCCACTACCCTGTGTGACTTTAGGGAAGTCACTGTGCTGGACTTCCTTCTCTATAGGGAAGGTCTAGGTCACAAATCATGTGCCACCTCAGTTGATTGTGGCTTGATGACCTAGTACCTGAAAAGTCTTCTGTGGCTACAACGTCCAGATCTGGGAACAAAGACTGCTGAAATTGATTTGTGCTTCTGCACTGGATTGGCTGTAGGTGTGGATCATGGCCTCAGACTAGCAGGAAGGGTGCTGAGATTGATTAGTGATGTCTGTGATGGGAATGGAACATTGATATCGTAGCACACTTAACATATACTTATCCTCCGAGGCCTGGATTATATCCAGAGTCCTGCTGACTCACTGGGTCTAAGGTTATGAATTTTGCAATCTGATGATGGGGCATGGGCCTTTGTGTCACTGTTTTCCAAAGCCACCTCTGTCCCTTCCCTGGCCCTCGTTACTTTCCTTCCCTAGAGTTCAAACAGAAAGAAGAGTGGATGGTCCGTGACTGGAGCTTGATCCAGATCAGCATCCAGGAGGACCCCTGGAACCTCCCCAGCTCCATCAAGACCCTGGTGGATAACATCCAGAGAGATGTGGAAGGTCAGCAGGCAGGGAGGGTCATGGTGGGGGTTGTGGCCTTTGCCTGGGACTTGAATGCAGCGAGGTCTTGCCAGGTTCCATCTCTTTGCCCCTTCCTCTACATGCTCAGGGAAGGGCAAGAAGAGTATGTACACTTTCTCAGCTGAGTGACCTGCTCAGGCAGGTCTGGGCTGTGTGTCCTTTGCCAGAGTATTGCTGATGCTGGTCACTGGTCATGCTGAGCCTTTCTTGTGAGTTGAGGCTACTGAGGCTGAACTGTTCTTCACAGCTTCCGAACAGGGCTTGGTTCTGTCCTTTTGTTTATCCTTGAGGTCACAGCTGGCAGGTGGGGCCACCAACAGATCTGATGCTACAGCATCAGAACAGGGAGCACTGGTGCCCACTCAGGTTTCCCCGGGAATTGGATTTCTCCTGGCTGCTCGAGGTGGCAGAGACCAGCTGTCCTGCACTCACGTGGGGCAGGAGATGAGTGGCAGCTACCCTCTTGGGAGCTTTCCAGTTCCCACAGCCTGGTGTCTGTTCCACACCTCTGATGTCACCGCCTTGTTCCTCGTTGGCATTTGAGTCTAGGTCTCCTGGGTTGGAAGTACCCAGGCCAGGGGACATTGGACCAGGAGAGCTGGAGGTAACCCCCAGGGAGTAGCTGCCTCTGAGCTGGAATCTCTGTTGACCCTGAGCTGTCCTGTTTACAAAATTGTGATTGGTAAAGCGTGTGGGCTCTGTGACCAGAGGGCCAGGGCTTGAATCCCAGGCCACGCACCTTTGTCCGTGTGACCTTGGCACACCCTTGACTTCTCCAGCATCCATGTCTGTGCATGTGCAGTCCCAGGGCTCCTGGCCCCGTGCAGTCATGAGGATAAACCAGTCTGTACCCATCAGCACTTAGTACCCTGCCTAATGGGGGCACACCCTCAGTACAGCATCTGCTCTGGCTGTCGCCACAGCTGACCAGGCCTCCCTCTGGCCTAGGGAAGACAGTACCTCAAGTGACATAGAGGCCATTCAGACTTTCCTTTGAAGGCTTTTCTGGCCCCAGGGCACCTTTGAAGGAGAGTTGCCTGGCTGAATGGTGGCCGGAGGAGTGATGGCCCTCTCCCCAGGGCAGCTGTGCAATCCAGGACATGCACTCGTGTGCACTCGAAGTTGGCTGGTGTGAGTGGGTGTATCACAAATGTGTGTGTGAGTGTCCATAGGGGCTCTGGCTCCAGAGATGGAAGCGCTGGTTATACTCTCTGCTGGATGGGAACCTGCACCAGCCTTCCATACAAACTGCCAGAGTGCAGCCTTAGCACTGTTTTTCTGTGAGGGTCAGTCACGTGGACTGGGCCAGCTCCACTGTCCCCTGCCAGCCTCACTTAGTGCCCTCCCTCTTGTCCCCCTCCTTCCAGATAGGAAGAACCAGCTGCTCCTGGCCTTGCTGAAATGCATAAGTGAGTGCACGTGCCCAGGTGTACCAGCGAGGCCCTCCTGGCTGTGGCGTCCATGGGGCCAGCCCCAGAGGCGTCTTCTGTGGCCAAGGTGACTTGTCCTTGGCCCATCAGGACCTGGACTGGGGAAAGCAATATTTTGTCCTCCTGCTCCTCCAGGAACAACTTGAACCTCATGTCCAAGGGACAAGTCTTGGGACCCTGGAACTGGGGAGCCCTGTCTTGGGCCACCTGCTACCTGGGTAACTTGACAAGGATGCAGGATAGAGGATGAAGGGTGGGGAGGCTCTTTGTCAGTAGGAATCCAGCCCCAGCTGATAGTGGAGCCAGGGCTGCAGGTGGGGAGGGAGACCCGGGGAAATGACTGATGTCCCTCCCTTCTCCCAGAAATTTTCAGTCAATTAAGGTCCAGGTCAAAATAGACCCCTTAACTCCACTGAGTTGAGCCGGAAGTTGAGAGTAATTCCTTCCAGCAGATGAGCCCCTGTTACCTGGATGCCTCAAGTGGGCGGGGGTGGGGGGGAGGTGGGGCAGGGCCTGTGCAGAAGGCAGGGCTGGGTGGGGCCAGTGAGGGCAGGGTGGCAAGGGGAGGGCACAGTTCTGAGGGCAGGCAGGAAGTTCTTCATGGGTGGCGCTAGGTGGCAGAGAAGCACCAGGGGCATACAGCCCACCAGGCCGAGAAGTACTGCGCCCCAGAGAGCGCGAGGGTCCGGGGGCACTGCAGGGACTCTGTGCTGGCCCGCCCTTTGGGCAGATGCTTGGGTCTGGACTTGGTGCCACCTGGCTTGCTGGCTGAGGAGAGTTTTGTGGACCTGGCTTTGACCACAAGTGAACTTTGGTCTCTTCGCCCTATGGGTTCTGCAGGGGTCCAGGGTTGGACTCTGTCAGCCTGCTGCTAGCACCACCCAGTGGCCTATCCCCACCTCAGACACAAAGCTGCAGCTGCACAGGGACACCGTCTTCTGCCAGGCCCTGGTGGCCCTCAGTTACCGCTACAACAACAATGGTGAGTATGAGGAGAGCAGCTGCGACACCAACCACAAGTGGCTGGAGTAGGTGGACGCCACTGGGGTCCTACTGCACTGCCAGTCCCTGCTCGCAACGGCTGGGGTGATGAGTGGGCCAGGCAGGTAGGAGGCCCCTCTGCCAGTGTCCCTCCCAGCTGGTGCCCATGACCTAGTCTGTTCACACAACATTTATTGAGCACCTACTGTGTACCGCTGTTAGGGAACTAGGGTCTACCAGTGATCAAAGCATCCCTGTACTTGGGGATCTTATCTCCTGGTGGGAGAGAAACAGACCACAAGCCATAGACCAGTGGTGCTCAAGCTAGGCAGGGTACACTGGCTGCATCTGGAGACATTTTTAGGGCAACTGAGGGATCCAGAAGTAGTGTTACTGGCACCTGCTGTGCAGAGGGTGGCATGTGCTCAGGTCCCCAGCGGAGGCAGCGTGCCCTGGGAGCAGCAAGGCAGTTGGGAGGAGAGGTTCGCAGGCCCTGTCTGTAGGACTGGGGCTTTATTATGGGGCAGAGGAGGCTTACAGGCTTGGGGGCAGGTGAGAAATGGGATTTGGGCTCGATTTAAAAAGGTAACAGCCCAGAGAGAGGTGGGTTGTTTGCGGGAGGATGAAGGGGATGTGTGGTGTCCTTCTGGGACGTGGATATTGCCCCTGTGGGTGTTGGCTGGGAAGTTGGGGGGTATGTGGAGCATGGTCCACCTGTCAGGGCTTGGCCATGGTTGTGTATGGGGGAGGGGCAAGAGAAATCGGGTGTTGTGATTTCCTGGAGGAGCACAGGAGGCGGGCAGGAATGGTTAAGTCAGTAACCATTGTCTGGGTAGAGAGGAAGTGACTTTACCAGGTCACTCAGCAAATCAGAGCAGAGGCGAGTTCTGACCCATGGGGGCCACAGGACAAGCTGCAGGGTAAGCCATGATTTTGCCCACAGAGCACACCTAGACCTGGTGCTCAGGAGGCCCCGGTGTAGCCCAATGCCTAGATTCGGATCCTAGCACCGTGAGGTGAAAGCCTGGTGTGGGTGGCACATGAGGTCCCTTCACTGTGTCTTCTTGCAGAAGGAGGAACGGACCATGCTGGAGGACTTCTGGGTGACCCTGTCATAGCTGGACAGTGTCACCTTCTCCTTTAAGAAGATGGATGAGAACTGTGTGGCCAGTGAGTGATTCCTCCCATCCCCACTGTAGGAGTTGGGACACTGAAGCTGAAGGGGGTGCTTAGGGCCCTGTTCTCCTGTGTGCAAGTCAGCTTCCCAAGGTGAACCTGAACCCAGCATGTCAAGCCTCATGCCCCAAATGAGTGGAAAAACAGGAGTTCTCTCACATCAACCCAGCTGTCTTCATTGGGTCTTAAAAGAGGTCCACAGCACTTCTCATTAAAATTCCACCCTGGAGTCATCCTTTGGAGTAAATAATTCAGATTAAGGACTAATGGCATAATTGACTGATGTTTCTTAGTCCTTTCTCCCTTTGTCCTGCCCCCCCATCCATCTGACCACCCACTACCCAACACCCACCACGCATACATCTGTAGCAGTGAGCACTCAGTACTCGGGGACAGGATCTGGGCCACAGTAGAGGCAGCATAGCCATGGTCCTGCCCTCCTCATGGGTCTCACCTGGAGTCAGCTGGGGGCATCCCAGATGCAGATCCCTGTTGCTGGCTGCTGTGGCGTGGGGCCTGGGCAGAGGGTCCCTATGTCCTAGGGTCCCTGGGGAGCTGTCCAGGTGACCTCCAGCAAAGACTGAGAACCCTGTGCTTGCTTCCAGAGCTCTGCTGCTGTGCATGGGTCCTGGGAACTTGCCAGAAAGGCTGATTCTCAGAACCTACCCCAGACCTCCTACCTCAGAAACTGGAGTGGAACTGGCGTGTCCATGTCACAAGCAGTCCCCAGGACTGGTAGCACTTGTGAGGCTGAGGGCCACACTCTAGGTCAGCACTTCCCTTCCTTTCATTTCACTCCATGAAAAGCCCCTGAGACCCCTTTTCCTCGCTGCCATACCCCCTTGAAATTGCAGCGCTGCCGTGGCCTGTGTGTCCATGTGCTGTGCATCTGGTTCGTGAGGTCTGCCCTCCCTCAAGGACCAACTTGTGCCTCCTTGGGGCAGTGTGTCCCTGCCAGAAATGCAGACTGCTGCACGGGGTTCGACTTCTAGGGGCCAGTTTGAGCTAACTGCAATGCCTGCCTGTCTGGGGCTAAGCTGGCTCAGGAGAACCCCGATCAGCTAGTGATGCCTGCAAGGTGCAGCAGGGGCTCCGATAGCTTCATTTTGCCCTCCCTGCCTTAAGCTCTTCCTCATATGGTGAATAAGATGCAGGTGCTGTTTGAAGGCAGCTTTTTCCAGGTGGGCCTGAGCTACCAGGCAAGGGGTGACTAGAGCACCATGGGGGGATCTGATGACACACGGCTGTCTTGTCTGCTGGGCAGTCAGGGCATAGAACATCTGTCGAAGTCATTCAAGAGGGAGGTGACAGGCTGCTGCAGAGTGTGGGGCTGTCTGAGGCTACACCTGTGGGATGGGAAGTCTGAGGCTGCCCCTCTACGCTGGAGGGAACATGTGGTCACAGGATGCTACTCTGGCATCAGTGGACATGGAAGTCCCACGGTGCCATCCTGAGGCTTTGAAGAGGGGTTCTGAGGCTATCCCTCTGGAGCGGGGTCAGAGGGCAGGGAAGTCTGAGGCTATCCCTCTAGAGTGGGGAGGGCAGGGAGGTGCTAGGGTGCCACTCTAGCACCAGGGAAAGGGAGATCTAAAACTGCTGTGGCAGAGGAGCTGGGGCTATGTGGCCCCTGCAGACACCAATGTTTTCTACTACATAGAGGGCAGCTGGCAGGCGCTGAAGGTGGTCTTCTACCTCGACAGCTACCACTTGTACAAGCAGCCCTGCTGCCTGGAGAGCAGGGCCAGCCTCCAAATGCATGTCATGCTTTTCATGAAAGGTGAGCTGCAGGCTGTGGGGGATCACGGGGTCCAAGCCAAGGCCACTGAGCCCTTGGGACCCAGCCCTGCCCTCCCTCCTCTCCTCCATAGCTCTGGAGAATGTGGAAGGGTCTCCTCCTCCAGGCAGACAGGCAGCAGAGGATTTTCAGCAGGAGATCAATGCCCAGTCCCTGGAGAACGTCCAGCAGTATTACCATAAGCTCAGATATGTATTTGGGCCTATGTCGGGGCAGGATTCAGAAAGCCACCACAGCAGGTGGCTGGCAGACCCTCAGCATGAGGAGTGGGCCAGATGCTCTTTCTGGAGCTCCTTGCTTGCATGAGAGTCTGATGGCAGTGTGCATTGTAGGTCATGCTAACCCATTCTACAGGTGGGGAAGCTGAGACTCAGGAGGATACACAGCATGCCCAAGGTCACATGACCAATAGTCTGGCTTCAAAGCAGGTCCTCTCTGCTGAGCCAAGCTGCTGGTCCACTCTGCATGGGGGCAGGAGCTGAGATGGGGCCCTGGGCTTCTTGGGCCTTGAGAGAGGGGTGTAGTGCCCTGGGCCTCATCCCATTCACAACCCATGCAGGGAGAAGTGGAGGGAACAGATTTTGTCAGGAGGAAGTACAGGTCTAGGGGAGTAGCTCCCACATCCCCAGCAGCTTGCCCATGGCCCCTCCCAAGTCCTGCCTAGGTGACAAGGGGTGGTTGAGAGGGACTTTTATCTTCTCTGGGCCTGGTTTTGCCATTTGGAAATGGGAGACTGACGCTTCCGTCCATTTTCTGGACAAGAACATCTTGGTGCCCTTTTGGATGGACCAGGCCATGAATCTCTTCTTTGCTCTTTGTGGAGTGTTATAAATATGGGCTCTGGTCATTCACTTTTCTGCCCAGCATGGGTTCATCAGGACCTTATGCGGGACACACACTGTCCCCGTGTGTGGGAGTCTGTCCTCTTCTGGGGCAGGAACCGCCAAGAGTAGCCAACCCGTGCTGTGAATAAAGACCTATCAGCATGAGGGCGGCTCGCTGCTGTCCTCCTGTCTGCAGCCTGTACTGCATTACACAGCCCAGCTGAGCAGTGTCCCTGAGAGCGCCTGGTTCCCAGAGCTTGGGGCTTTATGGTCAACCAACCCTTGTGGTAGAGGGGGACAAAGTTGGAACCAGTGAGCACAGAGCAGCGTCCAGCGCCAGTTGGGGACAGGGCTTCGAGGAGGAGAGGCAGGTGGGGCTGTCAGGCTGCCTCTGATTCCACCTGGAGTGGGGAGGCCAGGCTGTCCAGCTGGGGCTGGGGGTGGGGCCCCCTTCAGCTCGTCTTTCTCCCTGAGGACATTTTACCTGGAGCGGTTGAATCTGCCCACGGATGCAAGCACCACTGCTGTGAAGACCAACCAGGTGTGTCCCCAGCCTGAGGCTTGGCTTGGCAGGCCCCCAGGGTCAGGACTCCGCTGGTGGGATTTCCTCCAGACACCCTGCTGGCTGTGCCTTCTGGTCCTGGGAGTCTCCAAGGTGGTTCACGCTCACCACGGCCTCTTTCTCTCTCATGCACCGTGGTCATCGTGGGTTTCTCTGGGGCTGGGGCCCCTGCAGGCAGCCGTAGACCCCATGCCAGGCGTGGCTGGGCCCTGCTCTTGTTTCTTCCTTCACATTTTTTACTAGCCCTTAGAAATTGAAAGATCTCATAGAAACAGAGGCTTCCAGCTTTTTCGAGAAGTGGAGAGACATGAGATCTGATTTGGGGCTTCTTCCCACTTGCTTTACTTGGCTTGCACTGTGCGTGACTGCCCCTTGGGCCCCGCTGGCCTTGGCTCCTGCTGCTCAGTGTATAATGCCCGGCCTTCCAGGTTGGAGGCAGACCTCACCCTGGGCTGGTGTGCTGGCCTTGGGGCTTTGGCTGCTGTGAGAGAGGTGATGGGCATGTGCTTTAGGACTCTAAAGATCTCAGAGGGCATAGGAAGGAGGAGCCACCACATTTACTTCCACACGTGGTTGGGGAAGCAGGAACAGGGAGGGCTCCTCCTCCTAAGGGTTTGGAGGGCATGGCCTGTTTGTGATTAGTCAGGGACACACTGGGCAGTTGAAGAGAGCAGGCTGGAAGGTGAGACCTAAAATATATGGCGAACATCATGTACCAACTGTAGGGTAGTAGGGAGCCACAGATTGATCTTGAGCAGGTGTTATGGAACGACTCTTGCCCTCAGCTGCATCCAAGCATCTCGTGTGTCTGTCCCACTTCAGCTGATCCACCCTATCAATGCCCTGGACGAGCTGTGCTGCCTCATGAAGTCCTTCGAGCACCCCAAGCCTGGCACCAGCGGGAGCTAAGACGCTGGCCTCGTCCCGATCTCCTCTGAGCTCTGCTACAGCCTGCAGGCCTGCCAGATTACCATGTGCAGCATGGGCATGCAGAGGTAGGCCGCACCAGGGCCTGGGGTTCTGGGGGGCAGGGACAGGAGGCAGGAAGCCTGCATCCATGTCCTGAACCTCCTGGCTTGCTGGACCCAGGCAGGGCCTCCCAGCTCTGGACCACAGGTCATCTTTAAACTGGGTTGTCTGTGGCAGTCAGTGGGTGGGAGGGCTGTGGGCTTCCTGGGTCCTGGGCTGGAGGGCATGAGGGAGACTAAGCTCTGAGCCTCCATCCCTGCTGTGAGTGGGATGGCTCACCCACAGGGCAGAACTGCCTCCGGCCACCCTGGACACTCCTCCTCTGTCCTCTGCCTGGCTGCTGGCCCCAGGGAAAGACAGCTCCTTTCCTGGGAGCCCTTCCTGGTCATGTGTCTTCATGCCTGCCACTTATGCCACTTGCTCCGACAGGCTCTGCTACCCTGGTTCAGGCCATCTGTGAGGGCGGGGACTCTGTTCTCTGCTGTGCCCAGTGGACTGGTGCCTGGCACCAATGGGTCTGATGAACAGGCATCCAGTCATGTCTCCTTGAGTGGTGGGCAGGCTCCTGTGTGCCAGGCACTCTGTGTTGTCTGTGTCCCCAGCCTTTGTCCCCTGCTGTGGGCTGGTGCAGAAGGGTCTGTTCCAGAGGTCGTCAGTCAGGGGCAGTTTTGCTCCCCAGGGGACGTTGGCCATGTCTAGAGACATTTGTGGTCATTAGAGCCAGGGACTGTGACATCTAGTGGGTGGGGGCTGGTGCTTGGCATCCCACGGTGCATGGGACAGCCTCTTTCTGGTCCCCTGTCAATGCTGCTCCAATCCTGACTCTAGTCAGGGAGACTGGAGTGCCCAGTCAACTCATCTGTCAGGGCTGCAGGTAGAAGGGTACAGGGTGGCTTGAAGTCCAAGGCCTGGTGCAGAGTTGGGTTCTAACAGCCTGAGCCACAGGACTGTGTCCGGGCTGCTGAGCAGGGGCCAGGCCTCGGGAGTCACCCCACTCAGCTGATGGAAACCAGGGCCCTGCCTGGCAGTGCTGCTGTCCTGGGTGCAGACCCCTGCAGGGACAGGCCAAGGGGTGGAGGCTGCCAGGAGGGGCTGTTGGGGAGGAGCAGGCAGGTGGGGAAAGTCAGCCCGGAGAGGATGCAGGGCTGATGGCCCACAGAGCCATAGAAGGGGAGGTGAGGCCTGGCGGGGGTGACTGCTGCCCATGCCCTCTCTACCCCTCCACAGGAGCACCCTGAGCATGCCCCTGGAGTGGGCAGCTATCCTGGCATGGAGCCACAGGCTGCTGCCCAAGTGCTTGATGCAGGCCACAGACATCATGCAAAAGCAGGTGAGACCAGGCTGGGCTCAAGGCAGCTGCATGCGCCCTGTGTGGGGTGAGGCCACCTGGAACTGGATGCCCTCAGCCCAGACCTGGCTTGCCTGGGGGTCGAGGGTGTCAGCTTCTGGAGCACTGCTCCCCCTGCCAGATGTCCCTGCATGTCCCAAGCTCCTCCAGGGGCCCCAGGCCTGACAGCTCTTTCCTTCCAGGGCCCCAGAGTGGAGATTCTGGCCAAAAATCTCTGAGTCAAGGATCAGATGCCCCAGGGTGCACCACGGTGAGTGGCCCCCTGCCCCTCCTCCTCCAGGGGACCATCAACCCTGACAGACCCCTGGTTCTGCCCTGGGCCCCACTCTGCTTTTGAGGACTCTGCTTTAGGAGCCCCAAGCCTCGACCTATCTGTACCCTCACAAGGGCCCCTTTTCGGGGGAGGGCTGGAAAGGGTCCCTGCGGGCCCTGAGGTGAATCTCGGGGTGTCTCCCCGTGGTATTCAGCCGCTCTGCAGCCCTGGGATCTGGGCTCATTTCAGGCAGTCTCTGCTTTCCATCCGTGTCCAGTTCCTCATCAAAATATGCCCACAAGCTTTAAGTAACGTTTTATTTTGAAGTAGTCCGAGTATACAAAAGTAGTGCAACATTCCTACACATCCTTCAGCTGCTTCTCCAGTGGCCATGTCTCCTGTGGACCCAGCACAGGATCAGGACCAGGCTGCCCTTGCAGACCCCCTTGCAAACCTTATTTGTACCTTGAGAGTCTCCACATGTGCTCTCTAAGCGTCTTTTTCTAACTTTTTTTTGTGGTTTCCCTGCCCCAGACCCTGGGCCAATCTCTTAACCCATGGGGGCCCATTTGATCCAAACAGGAGTGCTGTGAGCAAGGTCCTGCTGTTATTCCCAGTTGACAGGTGGGAGTGCTCAGGCCCAGAGGAGTTAAGTATCTTGTCCAAGGTCACACAGCTAGGACACAGCAGAGCTGGATTCTGAACCCAGTCCCAGCTCCAACCTGAGTCACCTGGAGGCTGGGCTTTCCCATGGGCGGTGGCCTATGCCTGGCACTCCTGCCTCCACAGTTATTGACCCCTCTTGTCCTGCTGCAGATCCAGCAGTGTGATCCCATCCCAGGGGTGTGCAGGGACATGGAGGTGTCTGCATCCCCAGAACCTCTGCAGTGACTCTCACCAGACCGCATACTCACCAGTGCACAGATAAGGGCAGGAGGCTGGAGGCAGCTCCAGGGATCTCTTCCCGTTGGGTGCCTACGGCCCCTAAAGCAGACCTTGTGTGGTTTGGGACTCAGACACACGTGGTGAGTCCACAGTGAACGGAGCCACATGGGGGTATGCCCAGGCTGCCTGTGCTTTTTGCGCATGCCCAGCTCTCAGGCAGCTGAGAGGTATGACTGGACAGGTAGGTACACAGCACAGGTCGGGACCCACCCACTCTGCGTGCACCATTGCTCTGGAGGCCTCCTCAATGTGTCAAGTGTTGGCATCTGCTCTGGCGGAGACATTGCCTGGACACGTGCCGCTCTGCCCTGCCCTCGGGAAAGTCCGCACTCAGGGAAAGGCAGCCACCTTCTACTAACACCGCTGCCCCCGGGTAACGCTGCCTACCAAAGCCCTCAGGTAAATCCACCTGGGTAACGCAGCTGCCCTAGGGGAAGGCTGCCTACCTTGAGGAAGGCCTTTGACCTCTGAGTGGGGTCTCAGGTTGGTGTGTCCTGGGGTGGAGGGAGTGTGATCCGAGACTGACACCAGGGATCTGGGCCTGGAGGTCTGGGATCTGGGACAGGGAAGCCTCGGGCGCTGGGCACAGATGGACAGGAGGCCAGGGACTCCACGTGCTCAACCCATCCTGTGGCAGCAAAAGCCATCAGTGATGCACCCTCTCTTAGTCAGGTCGCCGCCCTCAGGTCAGGCTACCTACCAAGGCAGGGCACGGTGGGACAAGGCAGTGCAAGGAATATCGGGGCAGGGCAGAGTGGGTTGGAGGTTTGGGGCATGGCAGGGAGGGGTAGAGCGACTTGGAGCACTACCGAAGGCTGCTCAGGGTGGGTCAGCTGTGTGCACATTCCTGTGGCAGAACACTTACTTAGCATGTGAGAAACCCTGGCTTGGTTCTCAGCAGCACATGGGCACACACACACACACACACACACCCCATATACCCCAATAAATCTTCCTAATTCAGATGACTTTATTCTAAGAAAAATTTTCAAATCCTTTTAAGAAGATAGAAGCAGAATGGTGATATGTTTAATGTCAGCAATTATATGGCATGGTATTTAAAACCACTCTATGAAATTTCCTCAGGACTTAAATCATTATAGTATTTAAGAGACAAGACAGCAGTTGCTTTCTGTAATTTGATATATTTATAAAAACAATCTTTTGAAAATCATTTTCTTTTCTAATTTTCAAACTCAGAAAGTGTATCCATTTGTCTTCCTAAAGTTGTACATTCATCAGAAAGTTTTTCTCTTATTCCATGCCATCAAGGGGATGGGCCTGTTGTCACAGGAAGTGCCATGACTGGGTTTTATCATAATACCAGTGCCCCTATGACTTTCGGATCAAAGTCATGTATACCTCTCATATTTGTTGAATTTATTAACAAAGAACATACAATTTTTATTATATTTGAAAGTCATCAAATTTGAATTAGTAGAAGCAGGGGTTTGACATGTTATATTATGAGCTGAACACAGTGCAATTTAGTTTGATCATTTTGGGAGGTTGGCATAATGACTTCTGCCCAGTTCTGTGATAAATGTCTGGCCTGCAGCAGTTTTTGGCAGTGAGAATTGAACCAAGTGACCATTGTAGCATGTGCTAGGCAAATACTGAGCTACATACTTCTCCAGCCATTTAATTGTTTAATTTTGAGACAGCGTTTTGCCTAATTGCAAATGTGGCAATTAGGCAAAAAATTGTGGGTCCCAAATATGTCATCCCCCTTTCTTAACCTGCCAAGTGCTGGGGTAACAGATGTGTCAGAGTACCTGACTTGTTCTGGAGGATTTGATGTCACTATCATATGCTTCTAATGTGTCCTTTCCTAAGCAAAACCATGTCCATTTTCCCCTATCAACAGTCAGTAAAGGCTTTTTTATTTTGATGTACGCTTAAGATGAACATGTTTTGTGATGAGGCACTACTGTTCATGATAGTCTAGGTGTGCAACTAAAATATTTCCACTCTGAGGAAATATTTTTATTTTGATGTTGTCCACTCTTTCAGGTCTAACATGTTTTTCTAGAAGAAGTGATTATTCATTTTGTATTTGATTATGTAAATAAGACATAGTTCTTTTTTTTTTTTTCTTTTGTGGTGCTGGAGGTTGAACCCAAGGCCTCCTGCATGCTAGAAAAGTGCTGTTCTGTTGAGCTGCATTCCCAGCAACTAGATCTTTTAGTTATCATAAATTTTATGACCATATAGAGTGATAATAAAATCACTTAGAAGTTCAACTCAATTTGGAACCATTCAAGAGTTTGGGCCTCCAATAATGGTTTGTGATTTCGAAAAGGAAAAGTAATTTTCCAAAACATAGCAGCATCTGAGATTGTCCATGGACTATGTTTCCCCAATTTCTTCACTTCCTGCAGAGCATCGTGGAGGTGATCGACTCTGGTATCCTTCTAACCTCTTCTGCTCACAAGGCATCATCCACTGTGGTTGCCAATCCTGTTTATCTTTTTCTTCTCTTTGACTATTACTCAAATGAACAATTTGAATCTATTACTGCTAAAGAGTATGAATAGAAATAAAAATAGGACAAGTATTCTTTGGGATAAGTGATCTAGTCACTGTAAAAGTCCCTCTGTAGAGGAAGTTCAGTCGTGAGTTGAAATAGTCTCTAAAATGTTATTTGAGTGCAAAGTGGTCAAATTTTTAGAAGCCGCACCTAGTACCTAGTGACTGCATGAAAATATAAGTTGACCTATGTGTGTTCTTATTTGAACATAAAACCTGTAAAAGTGGCACTATCTTGAATCATATTAAATGAAATAGTTTAATGTTCTGTTAAAATACTTTTTGAATTCATAGTAAAATAACTAGTTAGAATGTCAGTTATCAGCAGTTATAATTGTAAAAACAACCAAGTGTTTGAAAACATATAGCCATGTATTAAGGGTTTATTTTTGAGTAACTTTTATCTTTATACAGAAATTGCAAAGAAAGTGCAGAGATTTCCCAGGAAGCCTCATCTTCATTTTTCTTTTGATATGATTTATGTGCACTGTCTCAAATGGGTTAACGTCCTAGAAAAGTTGTCAAGAAGAACCAACACTAGTGTGCTATCACCAAGTGCAGTTGCATTTCCTTTGTCTTCTCAGGTCTGCCTCTTCCTGTTCCAGGACCCCAAATGACATTCAGTTCCTGTCCCTATAGACTGCTCTTTGCAGGTGAACAGTTTTTCAGACCTTCCTTGTTCCAATGATCTTAACAAGGTTGAGAAGGACCTTGTAGGTACTTTTTACATTGCTCTCTATTGGGGTTTACAATTTATCTTCATATTTATCCTGGGGCTGTGGGTCTGGGGGAGGCAGGTCACAGAGGTGGACAGCAGCTCTGTAATCTCAGGCCCCAAAGGGGAATATCCTGTTAGTACTGACTCTGCTCACCTGGCTGAGGCAGGACCTTTCAAGTTTCTCATTAGGAAGTTTCTATCTCTGTGTGTCCACATTGTCTATGATCTTCTGGAGGAACTCACCCTGCATGGCCTGCACATAAGGAACAGGGAGTTAACTCCACCTCCTTGAAGGCTGAGTGTGTGCCCCAATTATCTGAAATTCGTCTGCACAAATGGTTTCCAGTCAACCCATTTATTTATCTATTCAGTTACTTATTTGTATCACTGTGGACATTGGGTAGTTACCTTATGCTCTTATTTATTAGTTCTTCATTACTTAATTCATTCTTGGTTTAACCTTTGGGATCTTTCCACTGGGATCTTTTTTCCATTTTCTCCTGTTGTCCTTTAGTATATTTTCTTGCTTTGTCCCAAAGTTCGTTCTGATACTTAAATGTTACCCTGGCTTTATACTTACTTTCTTGGTTCCAGTATCTGCCACTTCTTCAAAGAGCCCTGACTCCTTGAATTAGAGAATGATATCAAATTCTTATTTCTGACTGGGTATGGTGGCGCACACCTGTAATCCCAGTGGCTCGGGAGGCTGAGGTAGAAGGCTTACAAGTTCAAAGTGAGGCCCTAATCAAGTTAGACCCTATCTCTAAATAAAGTAGCAAAAAGGGCCAGGGTATGGCTTAGTGGGTAAGTACCCCTGGGATCAGTCCCTGGTACCAAAATAAATAAGTAAATGAATAAATTAATAATGTACAAATTTCTATTAAAAATCTTTCATCTGACAATTAAATGTGCCCACTGCATTTTTTAGAATGATTATATATATTTATATATATTTATATTTATACATATATATGTATATATAAGCTGTCTTATTTATTTATTTATCTAATTTTAGCTGCAGACAGACATGATACCCTTATTTTCATGTGGTTCTAAGGATCCAACTCAATGCGTCACAGGATCTAGGTGGGTTCTTTGCCACTGAGCTACAACCCCAGCTCCTGCCCATTGCATCTTTTTTTTTTTTCTGTTTCATCTCCTGGTTTTATTAACTAGCATGAGGCCACCAAGATGAGGGAGGTAGTCTCATTCCTCTGATATTTTAGCTTAAGAGGTGTGATTGCCATAACCTAGCTTAAGCACCAACTACATATTTAAATTTCTTCCTTTCCAAAAATCTCTGTTCTCGGGGTACCTGAAGAATAACATCAAAAAGATTAGTTAACTGTAGATTTTGAGATCAGGACCTGATTTTCATTCCAAGCCACATCCAATCACTGTCAGTACACATATGGTAAAACCAGTTAGCTTTTACAAGAGCATTTTTCTTTCATAACCAGTCACAGCACTGTCAATATCCTGGTTTAGTTTTAGTTATGTAAAACAATTCCACTTAAGGAAATTTGGTGAAGAATATACAAAATGTATTAATTTACCAACTTCCTGGGAGACTGTAATTATTTTAAAATAGTGTTTTACTTTATTTTGTGGTGATGGAGTTTGACCCCAGGGCCTCCCTCACACTGCCAGTGCTCCACCACTGAGCAACATCCCAAGCCCTTTTTACTTTGAGACTTGTCATTAAGCTGCCCAGGCAGGTTTCCCAAGCATGTGACCCTCCTGCCTTAACCTCCCAGAGTAGCTCATATTAGAGGTGTATACCACCACACCTGGCTTAAAATGTTTTTAAAATGTAAACAAAAATGTTACTTGTAGAAAAGAACAAGAGAAGGAAAACACAGAAGTGAAAAAGAAAATAGGAATGGACTTAGAAGAGAGTTTGGTAGTCACCTGACCAATGGAGGACATCTGTCGAGGGGATTGTGTCACCCTGTGAAAAGGATGAAGGGTTTGATAGAATAGCTGCCCTGTGACCTTTAAGGTTAAGGTCATATCCATAATCTAGCATCTAAAGCTAATTTATAGCATCTCTGTGGCCCTTAAATCAATGAAATATCAATGCTATTGCATGTTAAACTAATATAATAGCTGTTCCATAGCCTATAATATTGAAGTAATCACCATACATTTTTATTTGCTGTCCTGTGACCTTTCATACAAATATGATATCTGTTATGTGGCATCTAAAACTAATATAATAGCTTCCTGTTGTATTTCACACTGATATATTCATACTATAGCAGCTAATGCTAATGTAATATTTGTCCAGTAGACTTTAGTACTAATATAATCTCCATAGTAGAGCATTTATACTTGATAAAATAGTTGCCCCATGGCCTTTCAGAGTAATATAATATCTATAATATAAAATCCAAGACTAATATAATAGCATCTTAAACTATTCTAACAGCTGGTCTGTGAACTTTAATAATACTACAACATCTAAATTCAATATAATACCTGACTTTTGGTTTAGTGCTAATACAATATCCATAGTGTAGCATCTAAAACTAATAAACTAACTTCCATATGGCCTATGATAAGCATATGGTATCCATATCATAGCATCTAAAACTAGTATAATAACTTCCCTGAGGCCTTTAACTTTAATATAATATCAATACCATGTTCCCAGAAACTCATATAATAGTTGTCCTGTGGCCTTTAATGGTAATATAATACCCATACTACAGCATCAAAAACTGCTGTTATAGCTGCTCTGTGGCCTTTCATACTAATATAGTATGCATATTGTGGCCTCTAAAACTAGTATAATAGCTTCTGTGTGATCTTCAATACTAATTGAGATGCACTATGGTACCAAAATATTATAATGGAAACTCTGTGATCTTTAATACTAGTGACATCCATTCTGTAAAATATAAAGTTAATAGAATATGTATTATATTATTTGGTCTTTAATACTACAGATGTCCATCCTGTGCCATTTAAAACTAATGTAATAGTTGTCCTGTGGCTTTAAAGGTATTATAATACTCATTCCATAGTATCAAAGATTAATGTAAGAGCTGTGTTGTGGCATTTTTATGAACTAAATATCCATACTATAGCATCCAATACTAATATAATAGCTGCTTTGCTATCTTTTACAGTAGTATTATGTACATAATATACCTATTTGAGGCTAAGGTCCTGTGGACCTTAAATCTAATGTACTACACAAACTGTCTCATCTCACCTAATCTAATAGATGCCTTGTGTCCTTTACTACTAATGTAATGTCCATTTATAGCACTGATATCCAATGTATGCTTCTAATACTAATATGATGTCCATACTGAAGTGTCTGATGTGAATATCATAACTCCCCTGCAGCCCTTAATACTTATGTGATATCCATTACATAGCCTCTATAACTAAACTGATGTAATAGCTGACCAGTGACCCTTGATAGTGCTGTAATAGCCAGATGACAGAATCTCATACTAATATATTACCTGCTTGTGACCTTTGAACTAATAGGCTATGTGTCCTATAGCTTCTCAAATTAGCATAATAGATGCCATGTGTTCTTTAATATTAACATAATATCCATATGATAGCATGTCTACCTAATATATTAGGTGCCCTGTGGACTTAAACATTAATATAATATCTATAATATGACATCTTAATACCATCTGTATCCTGTGTCCTTAGTACTAATATTATATCCATGCTATAGGATCTAAAATTAGTATAAGGGATGACTTGTGGCCTTTAATGTTAATATGAGAAACGTATTGCATTCTTTAAAATTAATACAATATGTGTCCTTTGGCCTCAGATATTTATGTAATATCAATAATATAGCATCTGAAATTAATAAAATAGCTGTCTTGTGACTATTAATATTCATACAATATCCATGCTATAAAATCCAAAACTAATGTAATAACTGACTTGTATCCTTTTGTAGAAAAATAATATCCATACTCTAACATCTCAAGCAAATAGAATAGCTGTCCTGTGGCTATTAATAGTAATGTATTATCTGTATTACAGCATCTTAAACTAATATAGTGGATAACTTGGGCCTTTGATATTAATGTACTATCCATGCTATAGAATCAAAACCTAACATAAAATGTGATATGTAGTCTTTATTTAATATCTCTACTTAAACAGTTTAAACTAATATATGTCCTGTAACCTCATATATTAATATGATATCCATATTATTGAATCCAAGGGTAACATAATACCTGACATTTGAACTTTAATATTAATATAACATGTATACTAATAATACTAATGTAATATTCATATTATAGCAAGCAAAACTAATGTAATAGCTTCTCTGTGCCTTTTAATATTAATATAATCTTCATAGAATAGCATCTGAAACTAATATAATTGCTGCTAGACTTCAATGTTAGTCAAATATCCATTCTCTGGCCTCTAAAGCTAATATAGCAACTGCCCTCTGATCCTTATTCTTGACATGATATCCATATTACATCATGGAATAGAGCAAGCAATTATGAAATTCATCTGGAAGAATAAGAAACCCAGAATAGCTAAAGCAATCCTTAGCTGAAAGAGCAAAGCAGGGGGTTTCACAATACCAGATCTTCAACTCTACTACAAAGCAATAGTAACAAAAACGGCATGGTATTAGTACCAAAATAGACAGGTAGATCAATAGTACAGAATAGAGGACATGGACACAAACCCAAATAAATACAAATTTCTCATATTAGACAAAGGGACCAAAAATATGCAATGGAGAAAAGATAGCCTCTTCAACAAATGGTGCTGGGAAAACTGGAAAACCATATGCAACAGAATGAAATTAAACCCCTATCTCTCACCCTGCACAAAACTCAACTCAAAATGGATCAAGGACCTCGGAATCAGACCAGAGACCCTGCGTCTTATAGAAGAAAAAGTATGTCCAAATCTTCAACATTTCGGCTTAAGATCAGACTTCCTTAACAGGACTCCCATAGCACAAGAAATAAAACAAGAATCAATAACTGGGATAGATTCAAACTAAAAAACTTTCTCTCAGCAAAGAAAACTATCAGTAATGTGAAGAGAGAGCCTACAGAGTGGGAGAAAATCTTTGCCCCTCATACTTCAGATAAGAGCGCTAATTTCCAGAATCTATAAAGAACTCAAAAAACTCTACACCAAGAATACAAATAATCCATCAACAAATGTGCTAAGGAAATGAACAGACACTTCACAGAAAAAGATGTAGAAGCAATCAACAGATATATGAAAAAATGTTTAACATCTCTAGTAATAAGAGAAATGCAAACAAAACTACCCTAAGATTCCATCTCATCCCAATTAGAATGGCGATTATCAAGAACACAAGCAACAATAGGTGTTGGCGAGGATGTGGGGAAAAAGTACACTCATAACATTGCTGTAAGAGATGCCCTGTGATATTTAATATTGTGTACATATTGTGACCTTAAAAGCTGAAGAAATAGCTGCCTTGTGGCCTTTTAATACTACATAATATCCATACAGTAGCATCTAAAACTTATAAAATAGCTGTCCTGTGGCCTTTATGACTAATGCAATATCCATAAGGTGGCCTATAATATAATAGCTATCCTGCGGCATTTAATACTAATATTATATGCACAATGTGACCTCTAAAACTAATATTATAGTTGTTCTGTGGCCTTTAATATTAATAACATATCAAAACTTGCCCCCTGAACATGAAATAGTAGCTGCTCTATGATCTTTAAATACTATACTATATTGTACATCCATTCTGTAGCAATTAGAGCTGATATAATAGATTGACTATGACCATATTAATATGATAGCCAATCTAAAATAATGTAATTGCTCCCTCATGACCTGTAATACTTAAATGATATGCAAACTATAGCATCTACAACTAATAAAATAGAAATCTGCTGGCTCTTAATACTTATGTAATGTATATACTCTTAAGTACTATAGTAACTGCATTGTTGTCTTTAATACTAATATATTATCCATCATATAAACTCTTAAAAGTAATACCATAGCTGCCCTGTGAACTTTATTATTAATAAACTGTCCATATGGTAGCATCTAAGAGAGACATAAGAGCTAACCTGTGGCTGTTAATATTGATGTTATATCCCACCATAGCATGTAAAGCTAATAACTGCCCTATGGTTTTACCATTATAAAGACAGCCATAGTATAGCATGTAAAATTAATATGCTAGGTTCCCTGTAGCCTTTAATGTTAATATAGTATACATGACATAGCATCCAAAACATAATAGCTACCCAGAAGCCTTTCACACTAAAATGATAATCCATGTTTCATGTGTACTGTGCTTAATTATTAATGTCATATCCATACTATAAGAAACTAATATATGACCCTGTAGCTTTTAATGCTAATAAGATACCCATAGTAATCACCTAATGCTAATATAACAGCTGACATATGCCCTTTAATAATAACATAATAAAATATCCATAGTTTGGCAAGTAAAATTAATATAACTTATTCTGCTAATAATACTATTTTGATATCACAGTGTTGCATGTAAAATTAATATCATTGCTTCCCTGTGGTCTTTTATGTAATTATGCTATCCATACTATAGCATCCAAATCTAATGTAAAGCCTGCCTTGTGCATTTGTAGAAAATGATAATGCATTTTACATGCCTCTGGCCTTATTCGGAACATGATGTCCATATTATAGTATCAAAACTTGATAAAATTGCTGTCTGGTGGCCTTGCATTTTAAGATGGTTTCCATATTGTAGCATGTAAAAATGATAAAATAGATGACCTGTGGACTTAAGTACTCATTTGAAATCCACCTTGTAGCATTGAAAACTGATAAGGAAACTGCTGTGTCACCCTCAATACTAACATGGTATCCATATTATAGCTTTAAAAACTGATAATGGGCCAACCTTGTGGCCATTTGCATGAAAAAGAAAATTCATGTGGCATTCCCTATGGTCATTAGTTATTAATGTCACTTGTATTCATATAGCATCATATATAGTGTGGCCATTAATGTTAATATGCTAACCATATGATGGCATTTGTTACTAATCATTCCCTGTAGGCCTTTAGTAATAATCTAATCTTCATGTAGAGCTTCAATTCTCATATACTAACTGCCTTGTGGCATTAATGCTACTAGGACATCTGTATTTGAAAACTGAAATTGATGTTACAACTCCCTGGGGCTTTCCAAATTGGTAAATTATCCTCCTAATGGCATTTAAACTAATATCAGAGATGCATTGTGGCCTTCATTACTGACCAGATACCCATTTCATAGCATCTATAATTGATAAAATAGCTGCCTTTTGGACTTTACAACTGTAAAGAATTTCGAATTATAGCATGAAAAAGTGAGAAAATTGATATATTTGGGCATTTCATATTGCTATATTGTCCATGTTGTAGTATCAAAACTTGATCAAATAGTTTCCCTGTGTCCTTTAGGACTGGTAGGCTATTCCATGGACCCAAAAAGAATTCATGTAACAGGTGCCTTGTAGCCTTTAGTATGATATGACAAGCATACTAGAGCATGGAAAGTGATAGAGCAGCTGCCCCCAAGTCTTTGGCAGTGATAGTTATCATAATAGAACACAGGAACTGCAAAGTGCTGCCTTGTGACTTTCAGTGCTCAGATGGTATCCACATTGTAGTTTTAAAACATGATAATGTGCCTGCCTTGTGGCAAGTGGTACCAAAATGAAAATTCATTTCACATGAACTGTGGTCTTTAGTATTAATGTTAAATCCATAGCACAGCATCACAAAATAATATCATATATAAATTGTGACCCTTAATTCTAACATGATAAAGTTAAAAAATATCATTTATTACTAATATGATTGCTCCCTGTATCTTTTAATAATATAGTATCCACATAAAACATATTTTATCCACTGATAAAATAACTGCACTTTGGCATTAATACTAATGTATTATCTGTATTTTAAACCTATATGATATTTCAGCTCTTCTGTGGATTTTAATATTAATAGATTCTCCATATGATAATATAAAAGTGATATAACATGTGTGGTGGCAAATCCTTTTGGAGCCCATCACCGCTGGCCATCAGATTCCACTGCTGGCAGTTGTGTTTATGGGGTTGCCTGGCAACTGCTATTCCACCATTGACAGTAACTGCCCAGTTAGGGTACTTGGCAGTGATTCCTTCTGTTGGGGAGGATTAAGTCAGAGACTGAGGAAGCCCCCAGGGGAAGGGGTATACAAGGCTTCCTGATGAAGTCAACCTGGAAGAAATTGGCTGCCTTACACTTAGAGGGCAAGATTCAGTTTCCAGGAGGCTGTAAAGGTTGGTGAGTTAGCTGCAGTACAATGTTTTTTGTCTCAGGGAGGTGATGTTGATGAACCTGATAAAAGACACAGGTATGGGGGAGTCTGTCAGGTCAGGGGCTGAAGGGCAAGGGACAAATTGGGGGAAGAGGGACTGATGGGGCTGCACCACTCAGACTCTGCTCGTGGGGAAGAGCAGAAGGGAGACCAACTCTCCTTTCACCAGGAGATGACTTCCAGACCCCATGGAGGCCTCTGTACTGGGGACCTGCAAACCTTGGAGGTCTAGCACCCAGGCCGTCTTAATGAGCTGTAAAACAAAAGCAAAATTACAGCTGGTTTACTTGTAGACTCTTAAAAGTTAAGTACACAGCAGTTTAATGTTAATGTACATACTTTCAAAAGTACGTTATATACATTGTAGAAAATTGCATAATGAGAAAAATATTGCTCATAATATAGCATCATGAGGGTTGAAAAAGAGTTCTTCAGTTATATTGCACTATGTGTTGTCTACTGAGAGAACTTACAAGAACTGTTTGAATGGAGGACCTGGCTCCACCATTTTTTCTTCTTTTGTTTATAAAATTGCTGTGAAAGTTATGAAAGAAGAAGAAAAAACTTCTCACAGTCTTGACTCACGAGTTAATCACATTCTGAAGGATAACTTGGTGTCCTCTTCACCAGCCAACCATCTTCAGAGCAAGACATGTGGAAGAGCCCTGAGTGTTCTGCAAAGACTTCATTGTTACTTTTCAAAAGAGCAGACAATAAAGTTCACTGGCAGATTGCCCACATTCCAAAGCAGCAAACATGATGCGTTCCCAATTTTGTCACCACTTTGACAGACTACACACTTAAAAATAATCTACCAAAAGCTTTCTGCACAACATTGCTGATTCCTCTGTTCCAATACAGTTTCCTGTAGTTGTACCTTACTGTATGTCTCTTTATGTAAGCAGGGAGAACAGAGCATTGGTAAACAGCATCCAGAAAGTGCAGGCTTCCAGTCACCAGGGCCAAGGGAGCAGCATACATAAGGTTCCCAGTCTGCACAGGCTGCCTGCTGCTCCCCTAATGTCCCTTGCCCTGCCTTGTTCCCAAGGGACTAAGAATATTCATATGTGCCTGGGTCCTGGTGGTGGTTTTATGGAAGGGAATACTCCTTGTAACCAAAATGTGAGCTCTTTCTATGGTTATCAATATTGCAAAAATTTTTAAAATAATAAAATATCAGTTATAACATTTCGGAGTCCCACATGCATGCAGTATTTTAAGTTCATGATAACACTATGAAAATGTTTGTAATGAACAAAGACTTGCTAATGTGGGTATCAAAAAACATTATAAACTTTCACAAATT
Source organism: Sciurus carolinensis (assembly GCF_902686445.1). Classification (NCBI taxonomy): domain Eukaryota; kingdom Metazoa; phylum Chordata; class Mammalia; order Rodentia; family Sciuridae; genus Sciurus; species Sciurus carolinensis. Next base: position 1,781,731 of record NW_025920103.1, read on the forward strand.
ACTTGTTTGCCAACTCCCAAAAGATAAGTGCCTATAATGGGATAAAATACAAAGTATGCAAATGTATGGAAAAATATTTAGTATACTAAAATTGGTGGGTAGGGATGTATACATTTTTAAATGTTGCACAGAACTTACCATCAAATCATCTATTTGAGGAGTGTTATGCAGCTTAACCTTAAAGCAACAGAGTCTAAGTACAACTCCTCTTACATCCTAAAAACATTGTAGCTGAGAAATGTACTTCATTTAATGTTAGAATCAAATTTCTTCTCTTACTAGGGGCACAAATATTTTTCCTATATCCATAAATCATATGAGCATCTGCAAAAGAGTACTTTGTCTGATTTAAGTCAGTTTAACTTTAGCAAGCTGAAGGACGTGCATCCAATCACTAGCAACAAAATGAAATAAATAAAATTTTTAAAGAGGTAGAAAGAAATGATGTCTTCTTTTCACTTCATTATTTCTTAGGTCAGTCCTTGCCAACACAAAATGCATAAAGAGGAAGTTGTGTTTTCTTGTACATTTCTATGTAGAAATGAAAGAAAATTTTCATCTGTGTTTATAGACATTACACATGAATTTTTATATGTAGGGCTAGTTACATAAATGTCATTGTACGTTAATTCTTTTGTGGCATTCTGACAAAAAAGAAAAGAGCAAGTGTAAAAGATTATTACTACTGCCAAAGTATTGCTTTACTTCATAAGTTTTGCTTAAAAAACTGAACTCAAGCTTACTTACCTGTTCTTTTATTCTATTTATTTATACCCATACACTGAATACCTAGTATGTAATTGACATAATATCTCTTAAAACTCTTCCCTATAAGCTATATATTTACTTGATCAGACATTTAAAACTGAAGAGATAGGACTTGATTTCAAGTAAACCCTTTCCTTACACAGAAGCACTTCTGGAGGTAGGAAACTGTAAACTGCCTGTTTTAAAAGTTAGGGCAGTATTACATATTGAACATTGGAAATACCTGATTTAAATATATCCTATAAGTCTAAATATTGAATAAAGTGAACCATGCTAATTCATTTGGATCCTACATATCCTATCGCTCTAAGTTACTTGAAAAAAAAATAAAAAGCAAGGATTATTATGTTTTAAATTTGGTCTTTTATTGTTGTTATCATTCATCTCTCTTTACCTATAATAATTTTAAGAACTAATATTAAATTCAGTGCCACACATATGACTAGAACCACTATAAACCTCTTGTTCACATTACATTTCACTCAAGGTAAGGCACTGTGGATTATATGATGGTTCTTTATTTAATGTATGAATAAAAAAAATAGAATGTTCCCAATTATACTTGTAATGCGGCCTAAATTTTAGTGGCATCCCAAAGTCAGTGATGTTAAAATGATAGAAAAAAGAGCATCTAAGACTGACTGAAATACATAGTCCTTAAAAGATATCAGTAAAATCACTATATTTGTACTATTTTATTAATTGCAATACTTTGTTGATTCATAGTAATAGTAATAGTTACAATAGCCAACAAGGTAACAATTATTGAACTGTTGCTTGTTCTAGAAACTGTTCAAATTTTTGCATCACTGTAAGTTTCCTGGGAGGTGACTACTGACTTTAATCCTTATTTTATTGGTGATTAAATTGAGGGATAGGAGGGCTAACTAGTGAGTCACAGAGGTTAAAGTAGAATTCCAGCCAATGTGGAACTAGATTCAAGGGCCATGTTCTTTATAGGCAAGTGGGATGCTCTGGGTTTTTAATGTGGTTCAGTGGTAAAGCTCTAACCTAGGAGACTCCAGGCTCTGGGGTCCATCCCATCACCACAAAAACAGAATAAACAAAAATAAAAGATCAGTGGGACCAGGCACAGTAGCTCATGCCTATAATTCTAGTGATTTGGGGGACAGAGGCAGAAGCATTACAAGTTCAGTGCCAGCCTGGGAAATTTAGTGAGACCTTGCCTCAAAATTAAAAGTAATAATAAAAAGTTCTAAGGATATGACTTTTGGATCGAGTGCCCCTGGGTTTGAACCCTAGAAGTACCAAAACAAAAAGAAAGGCAAAAGAAAAAGTCAATAGAAATAGGCTGCTAATTCATTAATTCAGTATGTAATAATAGCTGGTAAATATTGTACTTTCCTCGGAAGATAGTAGAGGAATGGTCTGTTATTTAATGTTTATAATTTCATTAATAATTGTAGATTTTTGAGAGGGTGTTTTATGAGGTCCTAACAAAACCTCTTACTTTCATAAGTCTGCTATACATTATGCCTGTTCCTTTGTCAAAGCGGAAATGGTGGATTTTCTAATAAAGAAGAATTGTAAGATCGACCTCAGTGATCTTGATGGCAACACACCATTGATGATGGTAGAGGTAGCCGTGAGTTTCTGTAGGAAAAAATGTGATTGAAATGCTTAGGAGAAAAATTGATTAATTCAATCTAAATGTGACTAATTAGTAAAATATGAAATGTTTTCCTTTGATTCTCGAAATTTAGAGTTTATTTCTTGTTATAAAAGAAATAGGCACTACAGTACATGGAAGAGCGGTATGCAAATATCCTATTAGAACATGGTGCCAATCCACATGCTCATAACATCAGAAATGAAACAACTCCACCTGGCTGTTGCTTTGAAGTCACCACCTTTAGTGAAAAAACTGATTTCACTAAATGTGAATTTAGAAGCCAAAACCAAGGTATACACCAGACACTGTTATTTCAAAAATACTTAAACTATGTGTATTTGTGACATTGGTCAACAAATGTGGATTTTTATTCAGGTTTTTTGTTGTTTGTTTTTTTTTAATTATCATACAAACAGTTGTTGAAAGGTCTCTTCCTCTTTTTCATTTTTTTAAACTCATGAATATATTTAGTTTACCTCTAATAGTTGTCCATATTTAAAATTAAGGAGATTCATTCAGAAATCTGAAATTCAAGCTTCTCTTAAGAACCAGTGTACCCCTCTGAGCCCCATTACTGTGTGGTGAGGGTGTGCAGTGTGCCTCCTGCATAGCATGGAGGAGTGTTCTATTTGCTTCTGTCAAAATGTAGCATTCACTCAGATGTCCTACTTTTCCTCAATAAATAAGTCTACAATTCCTGTTTTAGAGTATATTCTTATACAAATTTCATGGTTCTCTTGAGAGTTTCTATTAATTTACAAGAATCTGGTCTATACAATAAATTATAAAACTCTTTGAAATGGATTAAAGTTTATAATTTAGAAATTGGCATTTACTTTATTTTAAATTATTATGATAGTTTTATAGTTATACATGGGACTTGGTTTCTTCCTGACAAACTGATGTGGATGGAAATTAATTTCAGTTCTGACTCCCTTGACCTCCCTCTTTGCCTCTCATGATCTCTCCCCTGCCTCATTCTTCTTCCTCTCCCTTGCTGGACATCTTTTTACTCATCTGTAAGTTTGCATTTGATTGGTCACTCATGTTAACTTTCCCTTCCCCCTTGCTTTATTTTACTCTAACTTCCATTTTTGAGAGAAAATGTTTGACCTTTGAGTTTCTGAGTTTGGATAATTTTACATGGCACGATATTCTCTATTTCCACCCATTTACGAACAAATGAAAAAATTTTATTCATTTTATATGTAGAATGTATATATCATTTATATGATATGTAGTAATATTAATTTATATATTATATATAATACATATTATATAACAAATATGCACTACAATACAGATTACATATCATATATACATATACATGTGTACATACATATATATATATATATATATAAAACATACCTGAGTCAATTACATAAGATAGCTATTATGAATTTGTTACTATAAATATTGTGGTAGAGTTTCCTTAGTATGGTAATTTTAGATTTTTTAGGAAAATAGGAAGGACTTAAAGAGTTGGATTATATTGTGGTCATATGCCTATTTTTGGTTGTTCTTAGGTATCATGACAGTAGAATGTATTTTCACAATAATTCATTCATAGACTATCTCTGTTTGTGGTTGTACATGATGTGGTGTTAGACTGGTTGTGCTTTCGTATGTGAACATAGGAAAATTAGGTCTGATTCACTCTACAGTCATTCCCACCCCTATTTTCCCTCCTTTCCTTCACTCCACACAGTCCAATCCTGTGAACCTCCTTTCCTCCATTACTCTGCCTATCGTGAGTCAGCATCCAATATTAGACAGAACATATAACCTTAGGATTTTGGGGACTGACTTAATTCACTTAGCAAGATAGTCTCCAGTTCTGGCCATTTACTGGCAAATGCCATAATTTGTTTCTACTTTTTGACTGAATAATAGTCCATTGTATATATGTGCCACATTTTCTTTATCCATGCATATGTTGAAAGGTGTCTAGGTAGATTTCATAGCCTAGGTATTAAGAATTGAACTGCTGTAAAATTGATGTGGCCATATCACTGTAGTAGGCCAATTTTAAGTCTTCTGGGTATATGCTGAAAGTGGGATAATTGTGTCAAATCGTGGATCCATTCCTAGTTTTCTGAGGAATCTCCATACTGCTAATGGGCTACACCAATTTTCAGGCCCACCAGTAATGTATGAGTGTAACTTTTCCCCCACATCCTTACCAACATCTCTTGTTCCTGTAGGCTTTGTAATTTCCATTCTGACTGCAGTGAGAGAAAATCCCAGTGTAGTATTACTTTCATTTCTCTAATTGCTGGTGATATTGGATATTTTTTCATATATTTACTGATCACATTTCTTCTGTGAAGTGTCTCTTCAGTTATGAGACACATTTACTGATTGGGTTATTTGGGGTTGTTTGGTGTTAAATGTTTTGTGTTCTTTGTATATCCTGGAGATTAATGTTAGCTCTATCTGAGATGCAGGAGTCGAAGAATTTCTCCCATTCTGTGGGCTGTCTCTTCATGTTTTTGGTTGTTTCCTTTGCTGTAAAGAAGCTTTTCAGTTTGATACCATCCCATTTATTGACTCACGATTTTATTTCCTGTACTTTAGGAGTCTTGTTGAGGAAATTGTTTCCTAATCTGACATGATGGAGAGTTTGTCCTACGTTTTCCTCTAGTAGATGCAATGTTTCTGGTCTAATACCAGTTTGAATTGAATTTTGTTCAGAGTGAGATATAGGAGTTAAATTTCAATCTTCTACATATGAATTTCTTGTTTTCTAGCACCATTTGTTGAAAATGCTATCTTTTCTTCAATGTGTATTTCTGGGGACTTTGTTTAGTATGAGATAATTGTATTTATGTTGGTTTGTCTATATATCTTCTCTTCTGTACCATTTGTCTTCCTATCTGTTTTGGTGCCAATACCATGTCTTTTTTGTTACTATAGCTCTAGAGTATAATTTAAGTTCTGGCATTGGAATGCCTCCTGGTTCACATTTCTCATGGAGGAAAGATTTGGTTATTCCCAGCTTCTTCATTTTCCAAATGAAATGTCATGTCTGATGTATCTATTTCTATGAAGAACACAACTATTGCACTTTTTGGTAGTCTGGTCATTTTTAAAATACCCACTCAAAAATATGCAAGATCTTTCCATCTTCCCAGGTCTTCTCCATCTTCTTTCTTTAGGGTTCTGTAGTTTTCATTATAGAGGTTGTCCACCTATTTTGTTAGATTGACTCACAAATATTTTGTTTTATTTTTAAGGCTCTTTTGAATGGGAGAGTTTTCCTATTTTCTCTTTGATTCATCACCAGTATACAGGAATGCAATTGATTTATGGGTGTTAATTTTATATCCTGCTACATTGTTGAATTCATTTATTAGTTCTAGAAAATTTCTAGTGGAATTTCTGTGTGTTTTAAATATAGAATCACATTCTCAGCAAATAGGGAAGTTTGATTTTTTTTTCTTTCATGTCCCTTTAATTTCTTTCTTCTCTCTAATTGCTCTGACCAGAGTTTCCAGAACTATGTTGAATCAAAAAGTGAAAGAGGGCATTCCTGTCTTGTTCTGATTTTTAGAGGGAACACTTTCAATTATTCTCCATTTAGAATGATGTTGGCCTTGGGTTTAGCATATACAGCCCTTACAATGTTGAGTATATTCCTACTATCCCTAGTTTTTTTGTGTGTTTGAACATGAATGAAAGCTCTATTTTGTCAAATGCCTTTTTGGCATCTATTGACTGAATCATGTGATTTGTGCCTTTAAATCAGTTGATGTGGTGAATTATATGTACTGATTTCCATATGTTGAAACACACTTGCTCCCTGGGAAGAACCCCACTTGAGCGCTGTGCACTACCTTTTAAATATGTCTTCATATGCAACTTGCCAGTATTATATTGAGAAATTTTTTACCTATATTCATCAGGAATATTGATCTGAAAATTTCTTTCTCTGATGTACCTTTTTTTGTTGCTTTTGTTATCAGGAAGATACTAGCTTCATTTACTTTGGAAAGATTACTCCCTTCCTTACTTCATGGAATAAATTGAGTAGTATTGCTGTTTTCTTTGAAGGTCTGATAGAACTGAGTTAAAAATCCATTTGGTCCTCTGCTTTTCTTTCTCGGTAGACTTTTGATGGCATCTTCAAATTAATGCTTGAATTTTATCTGTTTAAATTTCTTATGTCTTTCTGATTGAATTTGGGTAATTCATATGTCTGTAGAAATTTCTGATGTCTTCAACATTTTATATTTTATTAGAATAAATTTTCAGAATAGTTTCTGAATATCATCTGTAAGTAGTGTCTATGGTGATATTGCCTTTTTCATTGTGAATTTTAGGAATTTGCATTTTCTCTTTTTCTTGATTCATTTGTTTAAAGTTTAACAATTTTATTTACTTTTTGAAAGAACCAACTTTTTGTCGTGTTGCTAGTTTGAGTATTTTTTTTTGTTTCAATTCTGTTTATTTCAGCTCTGATTTTAATTATTCCCTGTCTTCTTTCTTTTTCTGGTGCCTTGTGATGAAACGTTAGGTTACTTGTTAGGGACTTTCTGTTCTTTAAATGAATGAGCTGAATGCAATGGGCTCTCCTCTTATAGCACTTCCTTCATATTGTCCCAGAGATTTTGATATGTTGTATTTCTATTCTTATTTACCTGTGTTAGTTTTTTAAATTTCATCCTTGATTTTTCTGCTACTTTGGTCATTCAGTAGAGTATTGTTTAGTTTGTAGGTTTTAGAGAAGATTGTTTTGTATTTTAGTTTTGATTTCTAATTTCATTCTATTAGGATCTCACAGAATGAAAACTTTTATCTCAATATTGCATGTTTGTTAAGAGATGCTTTGCAGCCATAACATTTAGTGTATTTCAGAGAAGGATCCATGTGCTGCTGTGAAAAAGGTACATTCAGTGTTTGATGAATGAAATATCCTATGTATGTTGTCTAAATTATTTATTACATTTTTTAGTTCTCCAGTTTCTTTGTTAAGTTTTCACTTGGAGAATCACTCCAGTGGTGAGAAAGGTGTCTTAAAGTTACCCAGTATTATTGTGTTGTGGTCTATTTGATTCTAGAAATTGAGAAGGCTTTGTTTGATGCATGGAGAGACTACATTGTTTGGGGCATAAATATTTATGATTGTTATGACTTGTTGATATGTAATTCCCTGAAGCAGTATGAAATGTCCTTCTTTGTCCCTTCTGATTAACTTTGGTTTGAACTCCACTTTGTCTGATATAAGGATAAAATCTTCTGCTTCTTTATGAGATCAACCGGAGTTATGTTTTTTCCCATTCTTTTACCTTCAGTCTGTGTATATCTTTGCTGATGAGGTAAGTGTCCTGATGACAGTGTATTTTTGGGTTTTCTTTTTAAATCCACTATATCAATCTATGTATTTTTATTGATTTGTTTAGGTCATTAACATTAATGCTGTTATTGAGATGATTTTTATTTACTGTCATTTTGATTTATTTTTGATTTTTAATTTGAATCAGTTTCTCCTTTGACAATTATTCTAGTGTGGTTCCTTTCTTTGCTGGCCTTCACTTTTAGTTTCTTATTTCTTCATGAAATATTTTATTAAGTATGTTTTGTAGAGTAGGCTTTCTCCTTTGAATTCTTTTAACTTGTAATTATCATGGAAGATTTTTATTTTATCATCAATTATGAAGCTTAATTTCCTGGGTATAGATTTTTTGACTTGCATCCATATTCTTTCAGAACTTGATATATAATGTTCCAAAATTCCTAGCTCTGAGGGTCTGGGCTGAGAAATCAGCTGAGATACAGATTGCTTTTCCTCCAAATGTGACTTGTTGATTTTCTATGGCAGTCTTTAAAATTCTCTCCTTATTCCGTATGTTGGGCATTTTCATAATAATATACCTCTGTGTGGGTGTGTTCTAATTTTTTTATATTCGGAGTTTTATAAGCCTCTTGAATCTGATTTTCCATTTTGTTCTTTAGACTTGGGAAATTTTCTGATATTTCTTTTTAAATTTTTAAAAATGTGTTCTATTTAGTTGTACATAACAGTAGAATGCTTTTATACATTTTGATAGATTATACATAAATGGAGTGTAATCTCTCATTTTTCTGATTATACATATTGTAGGATCACATCAGTCATTTCAGTCATTTATGTACATGAGGTAATAATGTCTGTTTTACTCTATCACTCTGATATTATTTCATTGAAAATACTGTGTATTCCTTTGGTTTCTCTCTTCAAACCTTCATCTATCTCAATACATCTTCAATTTGATTTTTTCAGGTTATCTCAGATTTTTTGGAAATTCAGTTTATGGACTCCTAACATCTTTTTTACATAGTCAACTTTATTTTCAAGATTATATATTTTGCCTTCATTATCTAAAATTCTGGCCTCTAAGTGATCTAGTCTGTTGGTCATCCTTTGAGTTCCATACTTAATTTGGTTCATTGATACCTTCTTTTCAAGTATTTCTGCTTGACTTTTGTTTAGAATCTCTTTATTGAAGTGATCTTTCATTCCTGCATTTTTTCTCTAATATCACTCCTTCAACATCATTATCCTCACAGATTAATTTATATACATCTAAACTCCTTCTTTGTCATTTCATCTCCTATGGTGGTGATGGATTCTCTTATTAAAGTGTCTTGGTTTGTTTGGGGTGATTTGTTCCCTTGCTTTATCATGTTGTTTTTGTGTTTACTCATGTAAAATTATGGATGTAAAACAGTAGTTTTTCTACTCTGTAGACTATAGTGTCCCTGAATGTTTCCAATACTTATCATTTAAGGGTAACAACAACCAATGCAAACTACACACAGCATTAAACCCAATAATTGCTTCTGTGACATTTACAGTGTTGTCACAATAAATAGAAATGATACAATGAGTTCTTGTGAACAAGGAAAACACTGACTTTGCAAAATGACTTATAATTTTGAATGTTGATCAGGGAGAGAACAGAAGTGATGTAGGATGTGATGATTTTGAGGGAGGAGGAGAAAAGATAGCAGCAAAAATTTAAAGGAAGACTAAAAGAACAAAAGAAACTGGCTGTTAGCAAAAGAAAAGGGAGAAAGTGGCTCAAGATAAACAGATGACAGAAAACATATAAAGTAAAAGTTTAAAAATTAAAAATAAATACAAAAGTTAAAGAATAAAAATCAAAACTGAAATGTATTTATCAAACTTCCTAGTCTCCAAAAAACTGATCCATGAAAAATAAGTAATTTCAAATAAACTGGAAATGAGAAAAGAAAAATCCAAATATGAATATGTATATATATCTGTGAAATATTAAGGTTGCAATTAAGCAGAGAAAAGACATAAGGGGAAAAAAAGACCTTGATGAAAAGTTAAAGAATTGTTTCCATTGGAATTCAAAATATTCTCAGCTTCCCTACTCAGCAGTTAGGTGGTGTTGTCTGGATTGTGATGTGTGCTGTACCCTCAGGGTGGAGTTGCAATTGTGAGAGACAATCCTGTAGGTGGAACTGCTGGTTGCAGGGTTTGGGCATAGATAGATAGGGTCTAGGCTCTTTCACTGAATGCCAATTGGCCTGGAGATTCTCAGTAAGTGCACCTCCAGAGCTCAGCAATTGCCAGTCCATTCTGGATGTCTGCTGCCCACGATCTCCCCTGGGGTCCACTTGTGTGGTGTAGTAGCCAATTCTTAGTCCACTATGTCACCTGATGACTGCATATTTCATGGTGTCACGTTCAGTGTCCAAACTCCGTCTCTCCCACACCTGCACTTTTAATTCCTGGCCAGACGTGTGTCTCCCAGTCAGCCTTGAAAGCAGCTGGGTTAGAGGGGGAGGGGGAGTGCCAGGTGGGATTCCATGACCAGTTGTCCTCTGCGTAAACCTCACATGTTTAATTTTCTCTTTGCAACTTGGGTTCACTCTTTCTCATGCATTTTGCTTTTGTCTGGCCTGTATTTTGGGCCAGACTCAGATTTGCTAGGACTTGGTTCCCAAAGATATTAGTTTCCCAGTGTGTGGCTTCAATACAGTTCCTTCCTCTGTCCTCCATATGCCACACAAAGAAATGTGGTTGGTTTTCCACACAAGACTGCTGTGAAATGAACCTTTCCATTTAGTTAGGCAGTGGCTTTGATCTGCAAACTCTGTATACAGACATGCCTCACTCCTCCTAAAAGTGTGGGTTTCCTTGATTCTCTTATCCCTCTACTGTGCCCAGAGAGGGGGCACTCTGACTGGTGTCTCCAGCTGCAGCAGCAGCTATGGCCCTGGAGGTTTCTTCCTCATTTTATCTGCTTTGATTGTCCAGTATTAAGTTCCATAAAGCCCCACTCTTTTTTTGTTCTCCAACCTCGCTGAGAAGAAGCTGCCTGTCTTCTTTCTTGGTTTCACACTATGGAGAAGCCAGGAAAGTGACCTGCTCTATTCCACCACCTTGAAACCTCCCAGGCATCCCTAGATTTTTGAGGACTCTCCACACTGCTCTCCAGAGTGGTATGTTTGCAATTCACCCGCCATGCACAGGTGCTTCTTTCTTCCCACAACCTTACTGGGTTTTACTCATTTCCCTGTTCTTAAACATTATCATTCTGACCAGAGTGAGATAGAATCTTAGGTAGAATTTTCTTGATTTGTAGAGATGTTGAACATTTTTTCCTATTTTTGTTGTCCAATTGTGTTTCTTCTTTTGAGAAGTTGTTTCTGCACAGTTGATTGCCCTTCTATTGATTGGGTATTTGTTTTTGGTTGGTTTTAGTTCTTGTGTATTCTGGATATAAGTTCCCCATTGAAGGAATTAATAGGTAATTAATATAATTAAAAGTTATAAAAGAAATTGCCCAGATTTTCTCTAATTCTGTATGCTCTCTTTTCACAGTTTTAATCATTTGCTTTGCTGTGCAGAAACTTCAGTTTGGTGTCCTCCCAAATATTGGTCCTTGGTTTTAGTTTTTGCACTTTATAGGGCTTCATAAGAAAGCTGATGCCAGCACTTTTATGTTGGAGTGTTGACAGTCTGTTTTCTTCTAGCAGCTGAAATTATCAGGTCTAATTTTTAATCTTTGATCCATTTCAATTTGATGGTTGTGCAAAGTGAAAGACCAGGGCCTAATTTTGTTTTTCAAAAAACTCCTCTCCATTTGCCCCAGCACCATTTATTATAAAGGGTGTCATTTCCCTAAGATACATTTTTGGCAACTTTGTCAAATATCATATGGTTAGACATTTGTGGATTTTGCTCTGTGGCTTCTATTCTATTTGATTTCTCTTTGTATCTATTTTGATGCCAATATCATAATGTTTTTGCTGCTATGATCTGTTGTATAATTTTAGATAAGGTAATTTCATATCTCCTGCTTCAATTATCTTGCTTACTATTATGTAGCTATTCTGTATTTCTTATTCTTCCAAGTAAATCTAAGAGTTGATTTTTCCTAACTCTGTCCAGAAGATAATTTGTATTTTAATTGATATTGTATTGGATCTGTATATTGCTTTTGGTGGTTTTGCCATTCTGACCATATTGTTTCAGCCTGTTCAAGAACATGTGATGTCTTTTCATCTTCTCAGTTCTTAAATGTTCTTTTTCTTCAGTGTTCTGTTATTCATGTTGTAGAGCTCTTTTGCCTCCTTGGATAAATTAATCCCTAAGTATTTAATTTTTTGAGGTTATTATGAATGAGATGATTTTGTATCCTACTACTTTGCTAAATTCCTTTATAAGCTCTAAAATCTTAAGGTGAAGCTTTTTTTTTTTAATCTTATAGATATAGGATCATTCTTTCAACAAACAGAGTTTGACATCTCCTATTTGTATTCTTTTTCTTTTCTTGCCTGGTCTCTCTGGTAAGTGTTTTGAGGACTATATTAAGTATGAATGGTGAGTGTGTAGCCTTGTCTTGTTCCTGAATTTAGTGGACATGCTTTTAGGTTTTCTTCATTTAGTTTATTGGCTTTGGGCTTGTCATACATGGCCTTCAAAATGTTGAGGTAAGTAACTTTGATCCCTAGCTTCTTCAGTGTTTTTAAAATGAATGGGTGGTAGATTATATCCGAGATCTTTTCTGCATTTATGGAGATGATTGCATGCCTTTTTCCCCTAATACTGTTTAAGGGATGAATCACATTCTAATAGAATACATGGGATTACATCAGATTTTGACTTGCATTTATTGATTTTGGTATGTTGAACTGACCTTGCATACATGGGATGAAACCCACTTGTTCTTGGTGCATCATCCTTTTGAATATGGTTTGCTAATGTTTTAAGGATATTTGCATCTATATTTATCAGGGCTATTTCTCTGTCATTTTCTTTCCTTGATATGTCTTTGTGTTTTGGTATCAGGGTTATACCAACTTCATTAAATATATTTAGGAAAGTCAATAAAAGAAAATAAAACACTGGGAAAAAAGAACTGTTTTTATTGTATCCCATAGATTCTGGGATGCTGTATCTCTATTCTCATTTCGTTCTGAGGTTTTTAAAAATTTACCCCAACTTCATCAGTGATCCATTGAACATGGAAATGTATTGTTCATTCTCCAAGTGTTCATACAGTTTTTTGTAGATTTTTATTGTGGTTTAATTATTTTTCTTAGTTCATTATTGTACATAAAATCAGGGTTAATTTTGACATAATTATAAAGCAAGGAATAAAACTTTTTCCAATTAAGTACCCAATACTTTCCCATTCCCTTCCATCCTCTCTCCTGATATTACCTTCCTCTATTCCATGGATCATTCTTCTGTTTGTTTATAGTTGTCTTAATTTGTGCTTTATGTATATATATAAAGGTCAAAGTCACAGTGGTATTCTCACAGGTGTACACAGGAAAGTTTGTTCAGATTCATTCCACCATTGCTCTCTTTGCTTTCCCTCCTCTCTCCAGCCTTAATTCATTTCCTCTACTCATCTGTTCTCTCTTTTATTTTTCGTAAAATTTTCCATTTTTACCCTTTATTTTTGTCTAGCTTCTTCAAATGACAGAAAACATACTTCAAATGATGGAAACCTTTTACTTTCTAAGTCTCTTGTCTATTTTACTTAGCATGATATATTTTCCTGTTTTATTCATTTACCAGAAAATGCCATGATTTTATTCTCATTTATGACTTAGTAAAACTTCATTTTAGGGGCTGGGATGGTAGATTGGTTATAGAGCGCTTGCCTGGCACATGTGAGGAACTGGGTTTGGTCCTCAGCACCACATTAAATAAAACCAAAATAAAGATACTGTGTTCATCTACAAATAAAAATATTTTTTAAAACATCATGTATACACAACCACATATATATTCCTTTATATATATAAATATATAAATATATATGTATATATGTATATGTGTGTGTATATATATATATTGTTTGTTTATTAATCTGCTGATTGGTACCTAGATCGATTACATTGCCTAGCTATGTTGAATTGTGCTGCTATATACATTATGTTTCTACCAGTGTATAATATGCTTATTTTAGATCTTTTGAATATGTATCAGTAACTCAGATAGCTGGATCCTACAGTGGTCCTATTACTATTGTTTTGAAGTTTCTCTGTAATGCTTTCCAGGGTGATGGTGCTAATTTGCAGTTCCATCAACAATAGATGAGTGAACCTTTTCCTTGCATCCCTGTTAACATTTATTAACACTTGACATTCTAACTGGAATAAAGTTTCAATGTACTTTGATTTGTATTTCCCTTACTGCTAAACATGTTGAACATTTTTTTCATATACTTATTCTCATTTGCATTTCTTTTTTAAAGAAGTATCTCCATAGTTCTTTTGTCCATTTATTTCTTGGGTCATTTGTTATTTGGAGATAAGTGTTGTAAGATTTTTACATATTCTGGATGTTAATCCCATATTTGAGAATAAGGTGGCAAAAATATTCCCCCATTCTGTAGGCTTACTTTCTATGTTATTAATTCTTTCCATGGGTATGTAGAAGGTTTTTTGAATTTGATGCCATCCCAACTCCTGATTCTTGGTTTTATTTATGCACCTCATTATTGATAGTAATTTTCCAGGGCATCTCTCTGAGTCTTCCTCAGAAATGCATTGGTTATTTATCTGGTGGTGCGTATCAAAGAGAAAAACATGGCATAACAGGACCTATAGAATGTAAAAACCATATATTATAAAACAACATTGGCTATAATGTTTATTTAAGACATCGGTATTAGTAGATTCTAATAGTTGAAGAATTAAACATAATAAATATATGGAAAGGAAAAAGAGTGAAATGGTAATAAGTGACATATCTTATTAAGTTTTCAGTAACAGATTAAATTGAGAATGTCAGTAAAGGAGTTGAATTCCATTTCAGGATCTGCCTAGTGTGGAGGTCCTCTCTGCCATGTCCCACGTGGATGAGGAAAGGGTTAATTGCTGGAGGAAGATGTTGGCTGTTTTTCAGTCTATTTTCCAAAAATGTAAGTACTCAAGAAACACACAAAAACCAATACTCTTTTTAAATGAGAGGGGGCATGATGGCTCTGACCATATTATCTCTGGCATCTACTACACACCCAACTCTCTCTCATTTTGAATACACAGGTAAAAGGGTTTAAGACCTGGAGGAACTTCTTCTGTGATTGACAGGATAGAGTCAGGGAAGCCGTTCTCTTTGGGGAGATACTCCAGCACACAGGGAACCACTGGAATGCAGCACCACATGCTTCCTGGTAATCTGGGACAGATTTTTGTGCCTGTTAGTTCCTGG
Source organism: Sciurus carolinensis (assembly GCF_902686445.1). Lineage (NCBI taxonomy): Eukaryota > Metazoa > Chordata > Mammalia > Rodentia > Sciuridae > Sciurus > Sciurus carolinensis. Next base: position 1,796,820 of record NW_025920103.1, read on the forward strand.
AAATTAGGCCTCTGCATCCCATGGATCACCCCAGTTTGATTCTGCTAAATAAGGATGGCTTCCCATAGCTTATATCAGAGGAAAGTTGGTAAATATAAAAGGGGAGAGGAGAAGAGAGAACAAAGAATAAGAAGTTAAATACCACAGACAACAAAATAAAGCAAAAGAAGTGGGCACACATTTTTTAGGGAGGTAAACTCAAGTTAAACATTAGAAAATGGAAGAGCACAGCATTAGAAAAAACTGAGTTTCCAGTAACAACACTGGAACTCTGAGAGACAGAGTATAATTTTCCAAGAGTTCTTTTATTTATCAACATTGGAAAGTAATTAAGAAATGCATGCCACATCATGCAGGGCTATATTAGGTTTGCCATAAATAAATATAAACACATACGATCCACCATAGATGTATATAATTTATTGCTATGTGAAAAGTTCTGACTCCCTAGAAAAGTAAATATGATACAGAATAATATAATCTGAAAATTAAAAAAGGTAGGACTATTATGAAAGGATCAGCAAAGTATAACCTGATAAAATGTTCACTGAAAGATTATGAATACTAATACACCTACAATTTGGGGAACTAAATATGAGAATTTCAAATTGGCAAGTTATGTTAGAGGAACTGGTGGAAGAGTAGCTATACCCAAAAATGCTCAAATTTTGTGAATCAAGTATTGGGGACCATGTTCAAAATGCACATTGTATTCAACAGGTTTTTGCATCCAATTTTCTAAAACATTTAAAGATGTTTCCAATGCTCCTGATCCGTGGACCACATTTTGATTTGCAAGGGAGGGAACTGCCTTGAGGAAGTCTAAATGAAGAGCCATTGCATGTTAATTCACTCATAACCTGATCCACTGAAAGCACAAATATATTTGTTTTTGAGCATATCTCTGTGGAAAGGAAAAGGACAAAAACAAGGGAGATACAAAAATTATATTCCTAGCCAAGTAAAATGACACACCTGAAATCACAGTGAACCCAGAGACTGGTATAGGAGGATCTCAGGTTCTAGGCCAGCCTCAGCAAAGAGTGAAGCCATAAGCAATTTAGCAAGAAGTTATCTCAAAATAAATAAGTCAGTCAGTTAGTAAGTAAATAATGCTGTGGATGAGGCTCAGTCATATAGGTCTCCTGGGTTATATATCTGGTACCAAATATATGTATTTTAAAATACAACTACTGAATAGGGAAGAAATTGTAGTAGGAATAATCCAAACAAAGAACATGAAATAAGATGAATCCAGACCAAATCTCTAGAAATTGCTTTTGAATAGTTAACAGGAAGGGGAAATGAGCTAGGTAACTCTGGAAAGAAATGCAAAGGAAACAGAGGAAGCATTTCAGCTGGCCCTGCTTCTTAAACTTTGGTCATTTAATTGAACTTAATTCTATACAGGTCAGTGAAAATTGTCTATTCTCTCTATTTCTGGAAACACTCCCTCCATTCAGGCCTGCATGAAGGTCACACTGCACTGTTGCCTTCTCATTATTCATCTGTATTGACACAAAGGCCCTTCATGTCTACCACCCACAGCATTGATATTGGTCTAGCTATACTGCATATGCAGCTATCAACCTCTATCACTTTTCCTGCCTCTGCTGTTCTCTGTCATTACTCCTCACACATCCCTGTGTAGTTATACAAATATGGGTCCATTTGGTGCTACAGCCTTCCATGTTCTTCCCATTTCTTACCTCTGGCTAATAATCTCACTCTTTAAAACTCTCTTCATACAAACTGCCAGAAAAGTCACCATTTTTTGCAATGACCTCTTACAAAAAATTATTCAGTTATTGGTTCAAATAATTAGAATTGTTGACATTGAGGTGACATAAAAAACATCTCCAATCTGGGAGCAAATGGGTTAGATTTGTACAGAAAATTTTTGCAGGTCAATTTGTTAGGTCCTAAGTAGAATAGTTGCTGGGTTACTAAGGTAGCCCCACAGGGGGAAATCACTATATCAGGAATGATAGCCATAGTCCAGAAAGACTGAATAGTTTGCCTTCTAAAAGAAAAAATCAATTCATCAGAATAGTGAAAAAAAACATTTTTGATATGAAGGTATTCACTGACAAATGATTAAGAAGTATCAGATATTAGGAAAACAATAAAGATGAATAGACCATATTGAAAAGTTATTAAAGAGAATAGCAAGCTATGAATTTAGATATTTTATGAGTATTTAAAAAAATTTATTTCTGGGAACTTTAAAATTTTTCTGGATGGATAATTCTTTGAGTTGTTCTTATGCATTAAACCTGTGGACTGCAGCTCCATGGTGAAAGTCTGAATGGAGTAGGCTGCATGTCCAACTGGTACTTTTGCAATTGTGCCAAATAAGTTGATGAAAAGAGGAGGAAAAACTTGAAAGAGGATTGGCATATTCAAAAGAATTGTTAGTTTCCCCCAACTGTCAGAGGGTCCAAGGATTCAAACCATGGACTTTGTGCATGCTAGGCAAATGTTCTCCAAGAGGGGCTATCTACTCATGTCCCAAAGAGCCAATTTTATATGCCTTCCAAATCCTCTACTGGTCGGATTCTGTCAAATTCTCTGCAGAATACCCAGCCCCAGATAAAGCCAACAAATTTCTAAAGAACTATTCATCATCTTTTTCACAACAGTCCAGGAAAGAACATTTTGTGCAGGTCAAGACCAACATTCAAGGGATGGGTCATGAGGGGGAAAGGATTATCCGTGCCTATTGAAGGAGGAAAAGTTTGTAGCTGATCAGTGAGCAGAAAGTGATGTCAGTGAGCATGGAGGATGGGGGGGTAGGAGGAGAGGCAGACCAATGTGAAATCAGAATGTGCTCAGGTCTCTAAAACGGCTTCATTCCTCTTGGCACTGGACCTCCAATGATACCGGGACACTAGGTTGCGAAATCACTTTGTTGCTCCTGAATGCTATCAGCGGGAGCTAACACGTGTTCATCCCCAAGTCGTACAATTTGACATCCAGTCATTTGCAACCCAATGCCAAGGAAAACTGAGTGAGGGAATTCCAGGCCAAAGGCATCTCTGTTTGGTCCTCATCTCTTGTTTTTCCTGATAACGGTGAGGTTGACATGGAAAGTGCTGGGGTGTGCAATGCACTTCAGTTGCACAGAGTCTGGAGTGTGCCCAGGAAGCCTGGCGATTCCCAAGACTAGTGCTGTTGTCATTTTGATGTTCCTGCCTTTGCAACCTGTTAGGTCTCGACTTCTTCAGGAACTCGCTGAGGTTATAGCCCCGTGAGCACACTGGTGAGAAGGATCTAACGTATGGGTTCCTGGGAGTGGACTCATCTGAAGGAACACCCAGCCCTTCTCGAGAAAGGTGGGTGATGGCAGAAGCAGTGCTGATTGTCACCGCAGCCCCATGCTGAACGTCTGATTGGAAAAGGTTTGTGTGTCCAACTGTTGGTTTTTCCGTTGTGCCCATTGAGTTGATGAGCAGAGGCAAAAAACATGAAACGAAGGAGGGTTTGCATCTTTCAAAGAGTTTTTTGGACCCACGTCATCAACTGGGGACCTGGGGATTTGAACCAGGGCCTTTGTGCATCTTATACAAGCACATTCCAACAGGAGTTATCTCATCAGCTGTGAAGCAACTGCTGTTAGGCACTCTCTAGATCCTCTAATGTCTGAGTCTGTCAATTTCTATGCAGAAAACCCAGTTCCAGACAAAGCCAAGAAATTTCTAAGGAACCCTTCGTCTCCCTTTTCACAGCAGTCCAGCAAGGATCTTCTGTGCTCCCAAGACCCACAATCTAGTAGCCGGTGGTGTGGGGAAAGGTTTATCCCGGTCTATTCAATGTGGACAAGGCTTGTAGCTGATCAGTGAGCAGAAAATGATATCAGTGAGCATGGAGGCTGGGGGACAGGAGGAGAGGCAGGCCAACAAGACTATCAGAATATTCTCAGGTTGTTAGTATGAAGGGAGACTTCTGGGATTATTCACATCTGGATACCAAACCCTTCCAGTCACAATGCACTGATTCCTTCCTGTCCCCTCTTTTTCCTCCTGGCATTTTCTTTGCACAATTTCTAATGAGGATTTATCTGTGCCAAATGCACAACGCAGTGGAGTTGCTGGATCTGGACTATCATCTAATTTCTGGGTGGGATAGAGGAAGGTGTTTCTGCTGGGCAAAGCCTTTTTTCCTCAATGAGGGAACGCCTCAGGAACACAGCCAGACCCTGTCGGTAAATCTAAAGAGGCAAAGTGAAGTGGTATAGCTGAGGCGTTCTGGGGTCCCAGGTGTGATAATTACTGGCAGGAAAATAAAATGAGTCATCCAAAGTCCACCTGTCACTAGAGAGCTTTGCAGATCTTTCTCTCGAGTTTCAGGGGAGTGAGATAAGTGGCTGCAAGTCATATCCGGGATGTCCCAATCTTTCAACTGCCATTCTTTCTACTCTGAAAGTGGCCTCACTTCTGGTTTCCAGTGGTTCAGTGCCAAGAGAGCCAAAAATGGGATATCAACTCTATTCTCCGTGGAAGGGTCAGACTTCGGGCATGGTGGAGATGAGAGCTCGGTGGTGCCAGGCTCCAGTATAAGCAAGCTCTTTCTCCTCCCAGGGGATTTAACCTGGCCTTGGGCCATCTGGATGTTGAGGACTGGTCTCTGTGACCTCTTGCCTGCACCTCAGACAGCGCCTGATGTCAGAGAGGGGCAGCCTGAGAGCATGGTGGCATCACGGTTGCCATGGAAACGAGAGAAGCACCTTGCTCTGGCTGCTTCAGAGGGAGATTGAAGAGACCTCTCAGTGGTGACGGTAAGAGGAAAGTGGAAGGGAGCGAGGGCCAGGGACCTGATCTTTCAAGAAATGGGATCCTAACCTCTTGTCCGGTTGAAATGGAGCAATGGGGTGTGCGGGGCTCAGGCTACCGGACCGTGGATAGTTCTGGGTCCAGGAAGGACATGGGACCCCACTGAAGCCTGACAGTTTCCACTACACTCCAGGCATGCTAGGTGGCGCTGTGCTGGTTTCGCAGCAAGGGACTTCCTGACAGCCCTGTTGCCTGGATCCCATCGTGGGCAGTGAGCCCCCATGAGGTCTAGGGGACCAGGAAAGGACGGAGGGCTCCATGACGGCACGATGGGTCACCCAGCTTAGCACCGGCCCCACCGGCATTACCCTCTGAAACCATTCCACCAGGTCTGTGCATACCCAGGATTTGCCCGAGTCCGGCAACTCCCTAGGCTCCCAGCAGCCACGCGGCTTGAGGGCTGCTGACAGGTTGCAGCAGGGGAGCTTGCAGCTCAGCTCCCTGGCTGAGGTGCTCTGTGATTTCGGAAACAACACTACAGTCTGGTCGCTTGCCCCTCCATTCTGAGATAGCCCTGACAAGAGATAGACAGCTAGAACCTCGCTAGTTTTTCTTCCAAGTGGACCTGGGTGGTTGCTGTCATGGCTCCTGAGGAGACCAGGAGGTCATTCACTCAGCCTTTGGAAGGAAGACAGGAGGGAACTGCCAGGCAAGGAGAGATGTGCTGTGCTCACTCCAGCTGCCAGGGCCAACCACCTTGGCTGCTGCCTTACAGCTGGGCTGCACTCACGATTTGTCCTGCTGTGATTTTTCCAGAGGTCCTTCAACACACCTTCAGGTGCAGAAATACCGAGCCAATATCTGTTCACCCAGGGGTTCATTCCCTTGACCAGACTAATGCCTCTGTGGCACAGGGTACTCTGAGTTGGCCACGAATCCTATTTCCAGCCCCTCTAGTATGCACAGCACAAGCCAGTGGATAAAGAAGGGACTGCTCTGAACACAATGAATACCTTTTCACAGGGGAGAATCCCAAAGGTGACATGCCTTGTGCAGAAGGAGGAATGGCACAAAGCTACAAGGCTGAATCCTCCAAAAGGGATGAGTAAGGACACTTGGGTGGCCAGAAAAGCAAAAAGGGGTCGGAGCTGAAAATCAACATCAGTGAAGCAACACTAACATGATTGGCATTGTTTAAGGTTTATGTCCAAATTCCAGGAGACTTCTTCAGCTTCAGCATACTGTACAGATATGGCAGGCAGTCAGTGCCAGATCATTCTGTGAGCACCCATCACGACAACCGAATTCCCCTTCAAGGACTTCAATACCCTTGCCCATTCCTGACTCTTTCCTAGTGCTTGCAAGGGACAGCAGGTTATATATATGCTGATTTTTCATTTTTTTCAGCACAAGACCTCTGAGGAAAGGCTTTCCTTACAACACACCCTCTACTCCATTGACCTTCAGTGTAAACCACTTCACATTGGGATATGCAGTAATGAAGGAAGGCTCTCAAAATCAAGAATGCAGCTCGATATTAGAAATTAGTACACACCCTCCTGCTCAATAGCATAAGTGGAGAAACAATGTGGGAAAAACCCAAATATCCAAAGAGGATACCTTAAAGAACATCCAAACCTGTGATTGGCCTTAGTGAGCAGGGAGAGTGTATCCTCAAGCTTTTTCGAATGTTACCATCCTTTTAGTTCTTGAACTGCCTAATATCCTGAACCAACATGCCAAGTGCCTACTGTCTCTGCTTTCCTTCTTTCAGTGTGTCTCTTTTGAAATCGGGCTTCTTGTGTCTTTCCTGATCCTGCAAATCACAATCCACTGAATCCCTGAACCATGGTACACATGAGAAAACCATAGACTTTACCCATTTCTACCCCGAATCTCCTGAGAACCTCCATCAATATTAACAACGGTCTCTAAAGGGGTTGGTTCCTCTTGGCACTGGACCTCCAGTGATACCGGGAGACTAGGTTGCAAAATCCCCTTGTTGCTCCTGAATGCTATCAGCAGGCGCTAACACGTGTTCCTCCCCAAGTCCTACAATTTGACATCCAGTCATTTGCAACACAATGCCAAGGAAAACTGAATGAGGGAATTCCAGGCCAAAGGCATCTCTCTTTGGTCCTCATCTCTTATTTTTCCTATGACGGTGAGGTTGACATTGAAAGTGCTGGAGTGTGCAATGCACTTCACTTGCACAGAGTCTGGAGTGTGCCCAGTAGCCTGGCGATTCCTAAGACTAGTGGAGTTGTCATTTTGCTATTCCTGCCTTTGCAACCTGTTGGGCTTCGACTTCTTCAGGAAATTGCTGAGGATATTGCCCCGTGAGCACCTGGTGAGAAGGATCTAACCTATGGGTTCCTGCGAGTGGACTTATCTGAAGGAACACCCGGCCCTTCTCAAGACAGGTGGGTGATGGCAGAAGCAGTGCTGATTGTCACCGCAGCCCCATGCTGAAAATGTGATTGGAAAAGGCTTGTGTCCAACTGTTGGTTTTTCCCTTGTGCCGATTGAGTTGATGAGCAGAGGCAAAAAGCATGAGACGAGGGAGGGTTTGCATCTTTCAGGGAGTTCTTTGGATCCCCACCATCAATCGGAGATCAGTGGATTTGAACCGGGTCCTTTGGGCATCAGAGGCACGCACCATCCAACATGAGCTATCCCATCAGCTGTGAAGTAGTTGCTGTTAGTCACTCTCTAGATGCTCTAGTGTCTGACTCTGTCAACTTCCCTGCAGAAAACCCAGTCCCAGACAAAGCCAAGAAATTTCTAAGTAACGCTTCATCTCCCTTTTCACAGCAGTCCAGCAAGGATCTTCTGTGCTCCCAAGACCCACAATCTAGTGGCCGGTGGTGTGGGGAAAGGTTTATCCCGGTCTATTCAATGTGGACAAGGCTTGTAGCTGATCAGTGAGCAGAAAATGATATCAGTGAGCACGGAAGCTGGGGGACAGGAGGAGAGGCAGGCCAACAAGACTATCAGAATATGCTCTGGTTGTTAGTATGAAGGGAGACTTCTGGGATTATTCACATCTGGATACCAAGCCCTTCCAGTCACAATGCACTGATTCCTTCCTGTCCCTTCTTTTTCCTGCTGGCATTTTCCCTGGACAATTTCTAACCAGGATTTATCTGTGCCAAATGCACAACGCTGTAGATTCGTGGATCTGGACTATCATCTAATTTCTGGGTGAGGTAGAGGAAGGTGTTTCTCCTAGGCAAAGCCTTGTTTCCTAAATGAGGGAACGCCTCAGGAACACAGCCAGACCCTGTCGGTAAATCTAAAGAGGCAAAGTGAAGTGGTATAGCTGAGGCGATCTGGGTTCCCAGGTGTGATAATTACCAGCAGGAAATTAAAATGAGTCATCCAATGTCCACCTGTCACTAGATAGTTTTGCAGATCTTTCTCTCAAGTTTCAGTGGAGTGAGATAAGTGGCTGCAAGTCATATCTGGGATGTCCCAATTCTTCAACTGCCATTCTTTCTACTCTGAAAGTGGCCTCACTTCTGGTTTCCAGTGCTCCAGTGCCGAGAGAGCCAAAGATGGGAGATCAACTCTATTCTCCATGGAAGGGTCAGACTTCGGGCAGGGTGGAGGTGAGAGCATGGTGGTGCCAGGCTCCGGAGGAAGCAAGCTCTTTCTCTTTCTCCCTAGGGGATATAACCTGGTCTTGGGCCATCTGGATGTTGAGGACTGGCTTCTGTGACCTCATGCCTGCACCTCAGACAGTGCCTGATGTCAGAGAGGGGCAGCCTGAGAGCCCGGTGTCATCACGGTTGCCATGGAAACTAGAAAAGCACCTTGCTCTGGCTGCTTCACAGGGAGATTGAAGAGACCTCTCAGAGGTGTCGGTAAGAGGAAAGTGGAAGGGAGTGAGGGCCAGGGGCCTGATCTTTCAAGAAATGGGATCCTAACCTCTTGTCCGGTTGAAATGGAGCAATGGTGTGTGCGGGGCTCAGGCTACCGGACCGTGGATAGTTCTGGGTCCAGGAAGGACATGGGACCCCACTGAAGCCTGACAGTTTCCACTACACTCCAGGCATGCTAGGTGGCGCGGTGCTGGTTTAGCAGCAACAGGCATCGTGACCGCCAGTTGCCTAGATCCCATCGTGGGCAGTGATCACCCATGAGGTCTGGGGGAACAGGAAGGGACGGAGGGCTCCATGACGGCACGTGGGTCACCCAGCTTAGCACCGGCCCCACCGGCATTACCCTCTGAAACCATTCCTCCAGGTCTGGGCACACCCAGGATTTGGCCGAGTCTGGCAACTCCCTAGGCTCCCAGCAGCCATGTGGCTTGAGGGCTGCTGACAGGTCGCAGCAGGGGAGCTTGCAGCTCAGCTCCCTAGCTGAGGTGCTCCGTGAATTGGGAAACATCACAACAGTCTGGTCGCTAGGCTCTCCGTTCTGAGATAGCCCTACGAAGAGATAGACAGCTGGAACCTCGCTAGTTTGTCTTCCAAGTGGAGTTGTGTGGCTGCTGTCATGGCTCCTGAGGAGACCAGGGAGTCATTCACTCAGCCTGTTGGAAGGAAGACAGGAGGGAACTGCCAGGCAAGGAGAGATGTGCTGTGCTCACTCCAGCTGCCAGGGCCAACCACCTTGGCTGCTGCCTTACAGCTGGGCTGCACTCACGATTTGTCCTGCTGTGATTTTTCCAGAGGTCCTTCAACACACCTTCAGGTGCAGAAATACCGAGCCAATATCTGTTCACCCAGGGGTTCATTCCCTTGACCAGACTAGTGCCTTTGTGGCAAGGGCCCTCTGAGAATTGGCCACAGCACAAGACTGTGGATAAAGAAGGGCCTGCTCTGGGCACAATGAACACCTTTTCACAGGGCAGAATGCCAAAGGTGACATGGCTCGTGCGCAAAGAGGAATGGCACAAAGCTTCAAGGCTGAATTCTCCGGAAGGATGTGTAAGGACACTTGGGTGCCCTGAAAAGCAGAAAGGGGTCGAAGCTGAAAATCCACATCAGTGAAGTGACACTAACATAATGGGCACTGTTTAAGTAGTATGTCCAAATTCCAGGAGACTTCCTCAGCTTCAGCATACTGTACAGATATGGCAGGCAGTCAGTGCCATATCATTGTGTGAACACCCATCACGACTGACCCAAATTCCGGTGGCAAGGACTTCAATGCCCTTGCTCATTCCTGACACTTTCCTAGTGCTTGCAAGGGACAGCAGGTGATATATATGCTGATTTTTCATTTTTTTCAGCACAAGACCTCTGAGGAAAGGCTTTCCTTACAACAAACCCTCTACTCCATTGACCTTCAATGTAAACCACTTCACGTTGCGATATGCAGCACTGAAGGATGGCTCTCAAAATCAAGAATGCAGCTCAATTTCAGACATTAGTCCAAACCATCCTGCTCAAAAGCATACGTGAAGAACCAATGTGGGAAAAACCCGAATATCCAAAGAGGATACCTTAAAGAACATCCAAACGTGTGATTGGCCTTAGTGAGCAGGAGAGTGCATCCTGAAGCTTTCTCAAATGTTACCATCCTTTTAGTTCTTGGACTACCTTATATCCTGCACCAACATGCCAAGTACCTAGTGTCTCTGCTTTCCTTCTTTCAGTGTGTCTCCTTTGAAATTGGGCTGCTTGTGTCTTTCCTGACCCTGCAAAGCACAATCCACTGAATCCCTGAACCATGGTACACATGAGAAAACCATAGACTTTACCCATTTCTACACCACATCTCCTGAGAACCTCCATCAATATTAACAACGGTCTCTAAAGGGGTTGGTTCCTCTTGGCACTGGACCTCCAGTGATACCGGGAGACTAGGTTGCGAATTCCCCTTGTTGCTCCTGAATGCTATCAGCAGGCACTAACGTGTTCATCGCCAAGTCGTACAATTTGACATCCAGTCATTTGCAACCCAATGCCAAGGAAAACTGAATGAGGGAATTCCAGGTCAAAGGCATCTCTGTTTGGACCTCACCTCTTGTTTTTCCTGATGACGGTGAGGTTGACATGGAAAGTGCTGGAGTGTGCAATGCACTTCACTTGCACAGAGTCTGGAGTGTGCCCAGAAGCCTGGCGATTCCTAAGACTACTGCAGTTGTCATTTTGCTATTCCTGCCTTTGCAACCTGTTGGGCTTCGACTTCTTCGGGAAATTGCTGAGGATACAGCCCCGTGAGCACACTGGTGATAAGGATCTTACCTATGGGTTCCTGGGAGTGGACTCATCTGAAGGAACACCCGGCCCTTCTCAAGACAGGTGGGTGATGGCAGAAGCAGTGCTGATTGTCACCGCAGCCCCATGCTGAAAGTGTGATTGGAAAAGGCTTGTGTGTCCAACTGTTGGTTTTTCCCTTGTGCCGATTGAGTTGATGAGCAGAGGCAAAAAGCATGAGACGAGGGAGGGTTTGCATCTTTCAGGGAGTTCTTTGGATCCCCAGCCATCAATCGGATTTGAACCGGGTCCTTTGGGCATCGGAGACACGCGCCATCCAACATGAGCTATCCCATCAGCTGTGAAGTAGTTGCTGTTAGTCACTCTCTAGATGCTCTAGTGTCTGACTCTGTCAACTTCCCTGCAGAAAACCCAGTCCCAGACAAAGCCAAGAAATTTCTAAGTAACGCTTCATCTCCCTTTTCACAGCAGTCCAGCAAGGATCTTCTGTGCTCCCAAGACCCACAATCTAGTGGCCGGTGGTGTGGGGAAAGGTTTATCCCGATCTATTCAATGTGGACAAGGCTTGTAGCTGATCAGTAAGCAGAAAATGATATCAGTGAGCACGGAGGCTGGGGGGCAGGAGGAGAGGCAGGCCAACAAGACTATCAGAATATGCTCAGGTTGTTAGTATGAAGGGAGACTTCTGGGATTATTCACATCTGGATACCAAGCCCTTCCAGTCACAATGCATTGATTCCTTCCTGTCCCCTCTTTTTCCTCCTGGCATTTTCTTTGCACAATTTCTAATGAGGATTTATCTGTGCCAAATGCACAACGCAGCGGAGTTGGTGGATCTGGACTACCATTTAATTTCTGGGTGAGGTAGAGGAAGGTGTTTCTCCTGGGCAAATCCTTTTTCCCCAAATGAGGGAACGCCTCAGGAACACAGCCAGACCCTGTCGGTAAATCTAAAGAGGCAAAGTGAAGTGGTATACCTGAGGCGTTCTGGGGTCCCAGGTGTGAAAATTACCAGCAGGAAAATAAAATGAGTCATCCAATGTCCACCTGTCACTAGATAGGTTTGCAGATCTTGCAAGTTTCATTGGAGTGAGATAAGTGGCTGCAAGTCATATCCGGGATGTCCCAATCTTTCAACTGCCATTCTTTCTACTCTGAAAGTGGCCTCACTTCTGGTTTCCAGTGGTCCCATGCCGAGAGAGCCAAAGATGAGTGAGCGACTCTATTCTCAGTGGAAGGGTCAAACTACAGGCAAGGTGCTTGTGAGAGCGTGGTGGTGCCAGGCTCCGGTAGGACCACGCTCTTTCTTTCTCCCCAGAGGATTTGACCGGGACTTGGGCCATCTGGATGTTGAGGACTGGCTTCTGTGACCTCGTGCCTGTAACACAGACATCGCCTGATGTCACAGAGGGTTGTCTGAGAGCACTGTGTCATCACGGTTGCCATGGCAACCAGAGAAGCTCCTTGCTCTGACTGCTTCAGAGGGAGATTAAAGAGACCTCTCAGTGGTGATGGTAAGAGGAAAGTGGAAGGGAGCGAGGGCCAGGGACCTGATCTTTCAAGAAATGGGATCCTAACCTCTTGTCCGGTTGAAATGGAGCAATGGGGTGTGCGGGGCTCAGGCTACCGGACCGTGGATAGTTCTGGGTCCAGGCAGGACATGGGACCCCACTGAAGCCTGACAGTTTCCACTACACTCCAGGCATGCTAGGTGGCGCGGTGCTGGTTTAGCAGCAACAGGCATCGTGACCGCCAGTTGCCTAGATCCCATCGTGGGCAGTGATCACCCATGAGGTCTGGGGGAACAGGAAGGGACGGAGGGCTCCATGACGGCACGTGGGTCACCCAGCTTAGCACCGGCCCCACCGGCATTACCCTCTGAAACCATTCCTCCAGGTCTGGGCACACCCAGGATTTGGCCGAGTCTGGCAACTCCCTAGGCTCCCAGCAGCCATGTGGCTTGAGGGCTGCTGACAGGTCGCAGCAGGGGAGCTTGCAGCTCAGCTCCCTAGCTGAGGTGCTCCGTGAATTGGGAAACATCACAACAGTCTGGTCGCTAGGCTCTCCGTTCTGAGATAGCCCTACGAAGAGATAGACAGCTGGAACCTCGCTAGTTTGTCTTCCAAGTGGAGGTGTGTGGCTGCTGTCATGGCTCCTGAGGAGACCAGGGAGTCATTCACTCAGCCTGTTGGAAGGAAGACAGGAGGGAACTGCCAGGCAAGGAGAGATGTGCTGTGCTCACTCCAGCTGCCAGGGCCAACCACCTTGGCTGCTGCCTTACAGCTGGGCTGCACTCACGATTTGTCCTGCTGTGATTTTTCCAGAGGTCCTTCAACACACCTTCAGGTGCAGAAATACCGAGCCAATATCTGTTCACCCAAGGGTTCATTCCCTTGACCAGACTAATGCGTCTGTGGCACAGGGTACTCTAGAATTGGCCACGAATCCTAATTCCAGCCCCTCTAGTATGCACAGCACAAGCCAGTGGATAAAGAAGGTCCTGCTCTGAGCACAATGAACACGTTTTCACAGGGCAGAATGCCAAAAGTGACATGCCTTGTGCAGAAGAAGGAATGGCACAAAGCTACAAGGCTGAATCCTTCAAAAAGAAGAGTAAGGACACTTGGGTGGCCTGAAAAGCAAAAAGGGGTCAGAGCTGAAAATCAACATCAGTGAAGCAACACTAACATGATTGGCATTGTTTAAGGTTTATGTCCAAATTCCAGGAGACTTCTTCAGCTTCAGCATACTGTACAGATACGGCAGGTAGTCAGTGCCAGATCATTCTGTGAGCACCCATCACGACAACCGAATTCCCCTTCAAGGACTTCAATACCCTTGCCCATTCCTGACTCTTTCCTAGTGCTTGCAAGGGACAGCAGGTTATATATATGCTGATTTTTCATTTTTTTCAGCACAAGACCTCTGAGGAAAGACTTTCCTTGCAACACACCCTCTACTCCATTGACCTTCAGTGTAAACCACTTCACATTGGGATATGAAGGAAGGCTCTCAAAATCAAGAATGCAGCTCGATATTAGAAATTAGTACACACCCTCCTGCTCAATAGCATAAGTGGAGAAACAATGTGGGAAAAACCCAAATATCCAAACAGGATACCTTAAAGATCATCCAAACGTGTGATTGACCTTAGTGAGCAGGGAGAGTGTATCCTCAAGCTTTGTCGAATGTTACCATCCTTTTAGTTCTTGGACTGCCTAATATCCTGAACCAACATGCCAAGTGCCTACTGTCTCTGCTTTCCTTCTTTCAGTGTGTCTCTTTTGAAATCGGGCTTCTTGTGTCTTTCCTGATCCTGCAAAGCACAATCCACTGAATCCCTGAACCATGGTACACATGAGAAAACCATAGACTTTACCCATTTCTACCCCGAGAACCTCCATCAATATTAACAACGGTCTCTAAAGGGGTTGGTTCCTCTTGGCACTTGACCTCCAATGATACCGGGAGACTAGGTTGCAAAATCCCCTTGTTGCTCCTGAATGCTATCAGCAGGCGCTAACATGTGTTCCTCCCCAAGTCGTACAATTAGACATCCAGTCATTTGCAACCCAATGCCAAGGAAAACTGAATGAGGGAATTCCAGGTCAAAGGCATCTCTCTTTGGTCCTCACCTCTTGTTTTTCCTGATAACGGTGAGGTTGACTTTGAAAGTGCTGGAGTGTGCAATGCACTTCACTTGCACAGAATCTGGAGTGTGCCCAGAAGCCTGCCGATTCCTAAGACTACTGCAGTTGTCATTTTGCTATTCCTGCCTTTGCAACCTGTTGGGCTTCGACTTCTTCAGGAAATTGCTGAATAGCTCCGTGAGCACACTGGTGAGAAGGATCTTACCTATGGGTTCCTGGGAGTGGACTTATCTGAAGGAACACCCGGCGCTTCTCAAGACAGGTGGGTGATGGCAGAAGCAGTGCTGATTGTCACCGCAGCCCCATGCTGAAAGTGTGATTGGAAAAGACTTGTATCCAACTGTTGGTTTTTCCGTTGTGCCGATTGAGTTGATGAGCAGAGGCAAAAAGCATGAGACGAGGGAGGGTTTGCATCTTTCAGGGAGTTCTTTGGATTTCCATCATCAATCGGAGATCAGCGGATTTGAACCGGGTCCTTTGGGCATTGGAGGCACGCGCCATCCAACATGAGCTATCCCATCAGCTGTGAAGTAGTTGCTGTTAGTCACTCTCTAGATGCTCTAGTGTCTGACTCTGTCAACTTCCCTGCAGAAAACCCAGTCCCAGGCAAAGCCAAGAAATTTCTAAGGAACGCTTCATCTCCCTTTTCACAGCAGTCCAGCAAGGATCTTCTGTGCTCCCAAGACCCACAATCTAGTGACCGGTGGTGTGGAGAAAGGTTTATCCCGGTCTATTCAATGTGGACAAGGCTTGTAGCTGATCAGTGAGCAGAAAATGATATCAGTGAGCACGGAGGCTGGGGGGCAGGAGGAGAGGCAGGCCAACAAGACTATCAGAATATGCTCAGGTTGTTAGTATGAAGGGAGACTTCTGGGATTATTCACATCTGGATACCTAGCCATTCCAGTCACAATGCACTGATTCCTTCCTGTCCCCTCTTTTTCCTCCTGGCATTTTCTTTGCACAATTTCTAATGAGGATTTATCTGTGCCAAATGCACAACGCAGTGGAGTTGGTGGATCTGGACTACCATTTAATTTCTGGGTAAGGTAGAGGAAGGTGTTTCTCCTGGGCAAAGCCTTTTTCCCTAAATGAGGGAACGCCTCAGGAACACAGCCAGACCCTGTCGGTAAATCTAAAGAGGCAAAGTGAAGTGGTATAGCTGAGGCGTTCTGGGATCCCAGGTGTGATAATTACCGGCAGGAAAATAAAATGAGTCATCCAAAGTCCACCTGTCACTAGATAGTTTTGCAGATCTTTCTCTCAAGTTTCATTGGAGTGAGATAAGTGGCTGCAAGTCATATCCGGGATGTCCCAATCCTTCAACTCCCATTCTTTCTACTCTGAAAGTGGCCTCACTTCTGGTTTCCAGTGGTCCAGTACCGAGAGAGCCAAAAATGGGATATCGATTCTATTCTCTGTGGAAGGGTCAGACTTCAGGCATGGTGGAGGTTAGAGCACGGTGGTGCCAGGCTCCAGTAGAAGCAAGCTCTTTCTCTGTCTCCCTAGGGGATTTGACCTGGTCTTGGGCCATCTGGATGTTGAGGACTGCCTTCTGTGAATTCGTGCCTGCACCTCAGATAGCCCCTGAAGTTTCAGAGGGGCAGCCTGAGAGCACAGTGTCATTCTCGGTTGCCATGGCAACCAGAGAAGCTCCTTGCACTGGCTGCTTCAGAGGAGAACTGAAGAGAACTCTCAGTGGTGACGGTAAGAGGAAAGTGGAAGGGAGTGAGGGCCAGGGGCCTGATCTTTCAAGAAATGGGATCCTAACCTCTTGGCCGGTTGAAATGGAGCAATGGTGTGTGCGGGGCTCAGGCTACCGGGCCATGGATAGTTCTGTGTCCAGGTAGGACATGGGACCCCACTGAAGCCTGAAAGTTTCCACTACACTCCAGGCATGCCAGGTGGCACTGTGCTGATTTGGCAGCATCGGGCATCCTGACAGTCCTGCTGCCTAGATCCCATCATGTCTTTGAGCCCCCATGAGGTCTGGGGGACGAGGAAGGGACGGAGGGCTCCATGACGGCACGTGGGTCACCCAGCTTAGCACCGGCCCCACAGGCATTACCCTCTGAAACCATTCCACCAGGTCTGGGCACATCCCGGATTTGGCTGAGTCCGGCAACTCCCTAGGCTCCCAGCAGCCATGAGGCTTGAGTGCTGCTGACAGGTCGCACCAGGGTAGCTTGCAGCGCAGCTCCCTGGCTGAGGTGCTCTGTGATTTCGGAAACATCACTACAGTCTGGTCGCTTGCCCCTCCGTTCTGAGATAGCCCTGACAAGAGATAGATAGCTGGAATCTCGCTAGTTTGTCTTCCAGCTGGAGGTGTGTGGCTGCTGTCATGGCTCCTGAGGAGACCAGGGAGTCATTCACTCAGCCTGTTGGAAGGAAGACAGGAGGGAACTGCCAGGCAAGAAGAGATATGCCGTGCTCACTCCACCTGCCGGGGCCAACCACCTTGGCTGCTGCGTTACAGCTGGGCTTCACTCACGATTTGTCCTGCTGTGATTTTTCCAGATGTCCTTCAACACACCTTCAGGTGCAGAGATACCGAGCCAATATCTGTTCACCCAGGGGTTCATTCCCTTGACCAGACTAGTGCCTCTGTGGCACAGGGCCCTCTGAGAATTGGTCACGAATCCTATTTCCAGCCTCTCTCGGATGCACAGCAAAAGCCAGTGGATAAAGAAGGGCCTGCTCTGGGCACGATGAACACCTTTTCACAGGGCAGAATGCCAAAGGTGACATGGCTTGTACAGAACGAGGAATGGCACAAAGCTTCAAGGCTGAATCCTCCAAAAGGATGAGTTTGGACACTTGGTTGGCCTGAAAAGCAGAAAGGGGTCGGAGCTCAAAATCAATGTCAGTGAAGCAACACTAACATAATGGGCACTTTTTAAGGTGTATTTCCAAATTCCGGGACACTTCTTCAGCTTCAGCATACTATACAGATATGGCAGGCAGTCAGTGCCATATCATTGTGTGAGCACCCATCACGACTGACCCGAATTCCTCTGGCAAGGACTTCAATGCCCTTACTCATTCCTGACTCTTTCCTAGTGCTTGCAAGGGACAGCAGGTGATATATATGCTGATTTTTCATTTTTTTCAGCACAAGACCTCTGAGGAAAGGCTTTCCTTACAACACACCCTCTACTCCATTGACCTTCAGTGTAAACCACTTCACGTTGGGATATGCAGTACTGAAGGATGGCTCTCAAAATCAAGAATGCAGCTCAATATCAGACATTAGTACAAACCATCCTGCTCAATAGCATAAGTGAAGTACCAACGTGGGAAAAACCCGAATATCCAAAGAGGATAC
The DNA here is from genome assembly GCF_902686445.1 of Sciurus carolinensis. Taxonomy (NCBI): domain Eukaryota; kingdom Metazoa; phylum Chordata; class Mammalia; order Rodentia; family Sciuridae; genus Sciurus; species Sciurus carolinensis. Next base: position 1,814,737 of record NW_025920103.1, read on the forward strand.
CTTAAAGAACATCCAAACGTGTGATTGGCCTTAGTGAGCAGGGAGAGTGTATCCTCAAGCTTTGTCGAATGTTACCATCCTTTTAGTTGTTGGACTGCCTTATATCCTGCACCAACATGCCAAGTACCTAGTGTCTCTGCTTTCCTTCTTTCAGTGTGTCTCTTTTGAAATCGGTCTTCTTGTGTCTTTCCTGACCCTGCAAAGCACAATCCACTGAATCCCTGAACCATGGTACACATGAGAAAACCTTACACTTTACCCATTTCTACACAGCATCTCCTGAGAACCTCCATCAGTATTAACAATGGTCTCTAAAGGTGTTGGTACCACCTGGCACTGGACCTCCAATGATACCGGGAGACTAGGTTGCGAAATCCCCTTTGTTGCTCCTGAATGCTATCAGCAGGCGCTAACATGTGTTCCTCCCCAAGTCGTACAATTAGACATCCAGTCATTTGCAACCCAATGCCAAGGAAAACTGAATGAGGGAATTCCAGGTCAAAGGCATCTCTCTTTGGTCCTCACCTCTTGTTTTTCCTGATGACGGTGAGGTTGACTTTGAAAGTGCTGGAGTGTGCAATGCACTTCACTTGCACAGAATCTGGAGTGTGCCCAGAAGCCTGGCGATTCCTAAGACTACTGCAGTTGTCATTTTGCTATTCCTGCCTTTGCAACCTGTTGGGCTTCGCTTCTTCAGGAAATTGCTGAGGATATAGCGCCGTGAGCACACTGGTGAGAAGGATCTTACCTATGGGTTCCTGGGAGTGGACTTACATGAAGGAACACCCGGCCCTTCTCAAGACAGGTGGGTGATGGCAGAAGCAGTGCTGATTGTCACCACAGCCCCATGCTGAAAGTGTGATTGGAAAAGGCTTGTGTGTCCAACTGTTGGTTTTTTCCGTTGTGCCGATTGAGTTGATGAGCAGAGGCAAAAAGCATGAGACAAGCTACGGTTTGCATCTTTCAGAGAGTTCTTTGGATCCCCCACCATCAATCGGAGATCTGCGGATTTGAACCAGGTCCTTTGGGCATCGGAGGAACGCGCCATCCAACATGAGCTATCCCATCAGCTGTGAAGTAGTTGCTGTTAGTCACTCTCTAGATGCTCTAGTGTCTGACTCTGTCAACTTCCCTGCAGAAAAACCAGTCTCAGGCAAAGCCAAGAAATTTATAAGGAACGCTTCATCTCCCTTTTCACAGCAGTCCACCAAGGATCTTCTGTGCTCCCAAGACCCACAATCTAGTGGCCGGTGGTGTGGAGAAAGGTTTATCCCGGTCTATTCAATGTGGACAAGTCTTGTAGCTGATCAGTGAGCAGAAAATGATATCAGTGAGCACGGAGGCTGGTGGGCAGGAGGAGAGGCAGGCCAACAGGACTATCAGAATATGCTCAGGTTGTTAGTATGAAGGGAGACTTCTGGGATTATTCACATCTGGATACCTAGCCATTCCAGTCACAATGCACTGATTCCTTCCTGTCCCCTCTTTTTCCTCCTGGCATTTTCTTTGCACAATTTCTAATGAGGATTTATCTGTGCCAAATGCACAACGCAGTGGAGTTGGTGGATCTGGACTACCATTTAATTTCTGGGTGAGGTAGAGGAAGGTGTTTCTCCTGGGCAAATCCTTTTTCCCTAAATGAGGGAACGCCTCAGGAACACAGCCAGACCCTGTCGGTAAATCTAAAGAGGCAAAGTGAAGTGGTATAGCTGAGGCGTTCTGGGATCCCAGGTGTGATAATTACCGGCAGGAAAATAAAATGAGTCATCCAAAGTCCACCTGTCACTAGATAGTTTTGCAGATCTTTCTCTCAAGTTTATTGGAGTGAGATAAGTGGCTGCAAGTCATATCCGGGATGTCCCAATCCTTCAACTCCCATTCTTTCTACTCTGAAAGTGGCCTCACTTCTGGTTTCCAGTGGTCCAGTACCGAGAGAGCCAAAAATGGGATATCGATTCTATTCTCTGTGGAAGGGTCAGACTTCAGGCATGGTGGAGGTTAGAGCACGGTGGTGCCAGGCTCCAGTAGAAGCAAGCTCTTTCTCTGTCTCCCTAGGGGATTTGACCTGGTCTTGGGCCATCTGGATGTTGAGGACTGCCTTCTGTGAATTCGTGCCTGCACCTCAGATAGCCCCTGAAGTTTCAGAGGGGCAGCCTGAGAGCACAGTGTCATTCTCGGTTGCCATGGCAACCAGAGAAGCTCCTTGCACTGGCTGCTTCAGAGGAGAACTGAAGAGAACTCTCAGTGGTGACGGTAAGAGGAAAGTGGAAGGGAGTGAGGGCCAGGGGCCTGATCTTTCAAGAAATGGGATCCTAACCTCTTGGCCGGTTGAAATGGAGCAATGGTGTGTGCGGGGCTCAGGCTACCGGGCCATGGATAGTTCTGTGTCCAGGTAGGACATGGGACCCCACTGAAGCCTGAAAGTTTCCACTACACTCCAGGCATGCCAGGTGGCACTGTGCTGATTTGGCAGCATCGGGCATCCTGACAGTCCTGCTGCCTAGATCCCATCATGTCTTTGAGCCCCCATGAGGTCTGGGGGACGAGGAAGGGACGGAGGGCTCCATGACGGCACGTGGGTCACCCAGCTTAGCACCGGCCCCACAGGCATTACCCTCTGAAACCATTCCACCAGGTCTGGGCACATCCCGGATTTGGCTGAGTCCGGCAACTCCCTAGGCTCCCAGCAGCCATGAGGCTTGAGTGCTGCTGACAGGTCGCACCAGGGTAGCTTGCAGCGCAGCTCCCTGGCTGAGGTGCTCTGTGATTTCGGAAACATCACTACAGTCTGGTCGCTTGCCCCTCCGTTCTGAGATAGCCCTGACAAGAGATAGATAGCTGGAATCTCGCTAGTTTGTCTTCCAGCTGGAGGTGTGTGGCTGCTGTCATGGCTCCTGAGGAGACCAGGGAGTCATTCACTCAGCCTGTTGGAAGGAAGACAGGAGGGAACTGCCAGGCAAGAAGAGATATGCCGTGCTCACTCCACCTGCCGGGGCCAACCACCTTGGCTGCTGCGTTACAGCTGGGCTTCACTCACGATTTGTCCTGCTGTGATTTTTCCAGATGTCCTTCAACACACCTTCAGGTGCAGAGATACCGAGCCAATATCTGTTCACCCAGGGGTTCATTCCCTTGACCAGACTAGTGCCTCTGTGGCACAGGGCCCTCTGAGAATTGGTCACGAATCCTATTTCCAGCCTCTCTCGGATGCACAGCAAAAGCCAGTGGATAAAGAAGGGCCTGCTCTGGGCACGATGAACACCTTTTCACAGGGCAGAATGCCAAAGGTGACATGGCTTGTACAGAACGAGGAATGGCACAAAGCTTCAAGGCTGAATCCTCCAAAAGGATGAGTTTGGACACTTGGTTGGCCTGAAAAGCAGAAAGGGGTCGGAGCTCAAAATCAATGTCAGTGAAGCAACACTAACATAATGGGCACTTTTTAAGGTGTATTTCCAAATTCCGGGACACTTCTTCAGCTTCAGCATACTATACAGATATGGCAGGCAGTCAGTGCCATATCATTGTGTGAGCACCCATCACGACTGACCCGAATTCCTCTGGCAAGGACTTCAATGCCCTTACTCATTCCTGACTCTTTCCTAGTGCTTGCAAGGGACAGCAGGTGATATATATGCTGATTTTTCATTTTTTTCAGCACAAGACCTCTGAGGAAAGGCTTTCCTTACAACACACCCTCTACTCCATTGACCTTCAGTGTAAACCACTTCACGTTGGGATATGCAGTACTGAAGGATGGCTCTCAAAATCAAGAATGCAGCTCAATATCAGACATTAGTACAAACCATCCTGCTCAATAGCATAAGTGAAGTACCAACGTGGGAAAAACCCGAATATCCAAAGAGGATACCTTAAAGAACATCCAAACGTGTGATTGGCCTTAGTGAGCAGGGAGAGTGTATCCTCAAGCTTTGTCGAATGTTACCATCCTTTTAGTTGTTGGACTGCCTTATATCCTGCACCAACATGCCAAGTACCTAGTGTCTCTGCTTTCCTTCTTTCAGTGTGTCTCTTTTGAAATCGGTCTTCTTGTGTCTTTCCTGACCCTGCAAAGCACAATCCACTGAATCCCTGAACCATGGTACACATGAGAAAACCTTACACTTTACCCATTTCTACACAGCATCTCCTGAGAACCTCCATCAGTATTAACAATGGTCTCTAAAGGTGTTGGTACCACCTGGCACTGGACCTCCAATGATACCGGGAGACTAGGTTGCGAAATCCCCTTTGTTGCTCCTGAATGCTATCAGCAGGCGCTAACATGTGTTCCTCCCCAAGTCGTACAATTAGACATCCAGTCATTTGCAACCCAATGCCAAGGAAAACTGAATGAGGGAATTCCAGGTCAAAGGCATCTCTCTTTGGTCCTCACCTCTTGTTTTTCCTGATGACGGTGAGGTTGACTTTGAAAGTGCTGGAGTGTGCAATGCACTTCACTTGCACAGAATCTGGAGTGTGCCCAGAAGCCTGGCGATTCCTAAGACTACTGCAGTTGTCATTTTGCTATTCCTGCCTTTGCAACCTGTTGGGCTTCGCTTCTTCAGGAAATTGCTGAGGATATAGCGCCGTGAGCACACTGGTGAGAAGGATCTTACCTATGGGTTCCTGGGAGTGGACTTACATGAAGGAACACCCGGCCCTTCTCAAGACAGGTGGGTGATGGCAGAAGCAGTGCTGATTGTCACCACAGCCCCATGCTGAAAGTGTGATTGGAAAAGGCTTGTGTGTCCAACTGTTGGTTTTTCCGTTGTGCCGATTGAGTTGATGAGCAGAGGCAAAAAGCATGAGACAAGCTACGGTTTGCATCTTTCAGAGAGTTCTTTGGATCCCCCACCATCAATCGGAGATCTGCGGATTTGAACCAGGTCCTTTGGGCATCGGAGGAACGCGCCATCCAACATGAGCTATCCCATCAGCTGTGAAGTAGTTGCTGTTAGTCACTCTCTAGATGCTCTAGTGTCTGACTCTGTCAACTTCCCTGCAGAAAAACCAGTCTCAGGCAAAGCCAAGAAATTTATAAGGAACGCTTCATCTCCCTTTTCACAGCAGTCCACCAAGGATCTTCTGTGCTCCCAAGACCCACAATCTAGTGGCCGGTGGTGTGGAGAAAGGTTTATCCCGGTCTATTCAATGTGGACAAGTCTTGTAGCTGATCAGTGAGCAGAAAATGATATCAGTGAGCACGGAGGCTGGTGGGCAGGAGGAGAGGCAGGCCAACAGGACTATCAGAATATGCTCAGGTTGTTAGTATGAAGGGAGACTTCTGGGATTATTCACATCTGGATACCTAGCCATTCCAGTCACAATGCACTGATTCCTTCCTGTCCCCTCTTTTTCCTCCTGGCATTTTCTTTGCACAATTTCTAATGAGGATTTATCTGTGCCAAATGCACAACGCAGTGGAGTTGGTGGATCTGGACTACCATTTAATTTCTGGGTGAGGTAGAGGAAGGTGTTTCTCCTGGGCAAATCCTTTTTCCCTAAATGAGGGAACGCCTCAGGAACACAGCCAGACCCTGTCGGTAAATCTAAAGAGGCAAAGTGAAGTGGTATAGCTGAGGCGTTCTGGGATCCCAGGTGTGATAATTACCGGCAGGAAAATAAAATGAGTCATCCAAAGTCCACCTGTCACTAGATAGTTTTGCAGATCTTTCTCTCAAGTTTATTGGAGTGAGATAAGTGGCTGCAAGTCATATCCGGGATGTCCCAATCCTTCAACTCCCATTCTTTCTACTCTGAAAGTGGCCTCACTTCTGGTTTCCAGTGGTCCAGTACCGAGAGAGCCAAAAATGGGATATCGATTCTATTCTCTGTGGAAGGGTCAGACTTCAGGCATGGTGGAGGTTAGAGCACGGTGGTGCCAGGCTCCAGTAGAAGCAAGCTCTTTCTCTGTCTCCCTAGGGGATTTGACCTGGTCTTGGGCCATCTGGATGTTGAGGACTGCCTTCTGTGAATTCGTGCCTGCACCTCAGATAGCCCCTGAAGTTTCAGAGGGGCAGCCTGAGAGCACAGTGTCATTCTCGGTTGCCATGGCAACCAGAGAAGCTCCTTGCACTGGCTGCTTCAGAGGAGAACTGAAGAGAACTCTCAGTGGTGACGGTAAGAGGAAAGTGGAAGGGAGTGAGGGCCAGGGGCCTGATCTTTCAAGAAATGGGATCCTAACCTCTTGGCCGGTTGAAATGGAGCAATGGTGTGTGCGGGGCTCAGGCTACCGGGCCATGGATAGTTCTGTGTCCAGGTAGGACATGGGACCCCACTGAAGCCTGAAAGTTTCCACTACACTCCAGGCATGCCAGGTGGCACTGTGCTGATTTGGCAGCATCGGGCATCCTGACAGTCCTGCTGCCTAGATCCCATCATGTCTTTGAGCCCCCATGAGGTCTGGGGGACGAGGAAGGGACGGAGGGCTCCATGACGGCACGTGGGTCACCCAGCTTAGCACCGGCCCCACAGGCATTACCCTCTGAAACCATTCCACCAGGTCTGGGCACATCCCGGATTTGGCTGAGTCCGGCAACTCCCTAGGCTCCCAGCAGCCATGAGGCTTGAGTGCTGCTGACAGGTCGCACCAGGGTAGCTTGCAGCGCAGCTCCCTGGCTGAGGTGCTCTGTGATTTCGGAAACATCACTACAGTCTGGTCGCTTGCCCCTCCGTTCTGAGATAGCCCTGACAAGAGATAGATAGCTGGAATCTCGCTAGTTTGTCTTCCAGCTGGAGGTGTGTGGCTGCTGTCATGGCTCCTGAGGAGACCAGGGAGTCATTCACTCAGCCTGTTGGAAGGAAGACAGGAGGGAACTGCCAGGCAAGAAGAGATATGCCGTGCTCACTCCACCTGCCGGGGCCAACCACCTTGGCTGCTGCGTTACAGCTGGGCTTCACTCACGATTTGTCCTGCTGTGATTTTTCCAGATGTCCTTCAACACACCTTCAGGTGCAGAGATACCGAGCCAATATCTGTTCACCCAGGGGTTCATTCCCTTGACCAGACTAGTGCCTCTGTGGCACAGGGCCCTCTGAGAATTGGTCACGAATCCTATTTCCAGCCTCTCTCGGATGCACAGCAAAAGCCAGTGGATAAAGAAGGGCCTGCTCTGGGCACGATGAACACCTTTTCACAGGGCAGAATGCCAAAGGTGACATGGCTTGTACAGAACGAGGAATGGCACAAAGCTTCAAGGCTGAATCCTCCAAAAGGATGAGTTTGGACACTTGGTTGGCCTGAAAAGCAGAAAGGGGTCGGAGCTCAAAATCAATGTCAGTGAAGCAACACTAACATAATGGGCACTTTTTAAGGTGTATTTCCAAATTCCGGGACACTTCTTCAGCTTCAGCATACTATACAGATATGGCAGGCAGTCAGTGCCATATCATTGTGTGAGCACCCATCACGACTGACCCGAATTCCTCTGGCAAGGACTTCAATGCCCTTACTCATTCCTGACTCTTTCCTAGTGCTTGCAAGGGACAGCAGGTGATATATATGCTGATTTTTCATTTTTTTCAGCACAAGACCTCTGAGGAAAGGCTTTCCTTACAACACACCCTCTACTCCATTGACCTTCAGTGTAAACCACTTCACGTTGGGATATGCAGTACTGAAGGATGGCTCTCAAAATCAAGAATGCAGCTCAATATCAGACATTAGTACAAACCATCCTGCTCAATAGCATAAGTGAAGTACCAACGTGGGAAAAACCCGAATATCCAAAGAGGATACCTTAAAGAACATCCAAACGTGTGATTGGCCTTAGTGAGCAGGGAGAGTGTATCCTCAAGCTTTGTCGAATGTTACCATCCTTTTAGTTGTTGGACTGCCTTATATCCTGCACCAACATGCCAAGTACCTAGTGTCTCTGCTTTCCTTCTTTCAGTGTGTCTCTTTTGAAATCGGTCTTCTTGTGTCTTTCCTGACCCTGCAAAGCACAATCCACTGAATCCCTGAACCATGGTACACATGAGAAAACCTTACACTTTACCCATTTCTACACAGCATCTCCTGAGAACCTCCATCAGTATTAACAATGGTCTCTAAAGGTGTTGGTACCACCTGGCACTGGACCTCCAATGATACCGGGAGACTAGGTTGCGAAATCCCCTTTGTTGCTCCTGAATGCTATCAGCAGGCGCTAACATGTGTTCCTCCCCAAGTCGTACAATTAGACATCCAGTCATTTGCAACCCAATGCCAAGGAAAACTGAATGAGGGAATTCCAGGTCAAAGGCATCTCTCTTTGGTCCTCACCTCTTGTTTTTCCTGATGACGGTGAGGTTGACTTTGAAAGTGCTGGAGTGTGCAATGCACTTCACTTGCACAGAATCTGGAGTGTGCCCAGAAGCCTGGCGATTCCTAAGACTACTGCAGTTGTCATTTTGCTATTCCTGCCTTTGCAACCTGTTGGGCTTCGCTTCTTCAGGAAATTGCTGAGGATATAGCGCCGTGAGCACACTGGTGAGAAGGATCTTACCTATGGGTTCCTGGGAGTGGACTTACATGAAGGAACACCCGGCCCTTCTCAAGACAGGTGGGTGATGGCAGAAGCAGTGCTGATTGTCACCACAGCCCCATGCTGAAAGTGTGATTGGAAAAGGCTTGTGTGTCCAACTGTTGGTTTTTCCGTTGTGCCGATTGAGTTGATGAGCAGAGGCAAAAAGCATGAGACAAGCTACGGTTTGCATCTTTCAGAGAGTTCTTTGGATCCCCCACCATCAATCGGAGATCTGCGGATTTGAACCAGGTCCTTTGGGCATCGGAGGAACGCGCCATCCAACATGAGCTATCCCATCAGCTGTGAAGTAGTTGCTGTTAGTCACTCTCTAGATGCTCTAGTGTCTGACTCTGTCAACTTCCCTGCAGAAAAACCAGTCTCAGGCAAAGCCAAGAAATTTATAAGGAACGCTTCATCTCCCTTTTCACAGCAGTCCACCAAGGATCTTCTGTGCTCCCAAGACCCACAATCTAGTGGCCGGTGGTGTGGAGAAAGGTTTATCCCGGTCTATTCAATGTGGACAAGTCTTGTAGCTGATCAGTGAGCAGAAAATGATATCAGTGAGCACGGAGGCTGGTGGGCAGGAGGAGAGGCAGGCCAACAGGACTATCAGAATATGCTCAGGTTGTTAGTATGAAGGGAGACTTCTGGGATTATTCACATCTGGATACCTAGCCATTCCAGTCACAATGCACTGATTCCTTCCTGTCCCCTCTTTTTCCTCCTGGCATTTTCTTTGCACAATTTCTAATGAGGATTTATCTGTGCCAAATGCACAACGCAGTGGAGTTGGTGGATCTGGACTACCATTTAATTTCTGGGTGAGGTAGAGGAAGGTGTTTCTCCTGGGCAAATCCTTTTTCCCTAAATGAGGGAACGCCTCAGGAACACAGCCAGACCCTGTCGGTAAATCTAAAGAGGCAAAGTGAAGTGGTATAGCTGAGGCGTTCTGGGATCCCAGGTGTGATAATTACCGGCAGGAAAATAAAATGAGTCATCCAAAGTCCACCTGTCACTAGATAGTTTTGCAGATCTTTCTCTCAAGTTTATTGGAGTGAGATAAGTGGCTGCAAGTCATATCCGGGATGTCCCAATCCTTCAACTCCCATTCTTTCTACTCTGAAAGTGGCCTCACTTCTGGTTTCCAGTGGTCCAGTACTGAGAGAGCCAAAAATGGGATATCGATTCTATTCTCTGTGGAAGGGTCAGACTTCAGGCATGGTGGAGGTGAGAACACGGTGGTGCCAGGCTCCGGTAGAAGCAAGCTCTTTCTCTTTCTCCCTAGGGGATTTGACCTGGCCTTGGGCCATCTGGATGTTGAGGACTGGCTTCTGTGAATTCGTGCCTGCACCTCAGACAGCGCCTGATGTCACAGAGGGGCAGCCTGAGAGCACAGTGGCATCACGGTTGCCATGGCAACCAGAGAAGCTCCTTGCACTGGCTGCTTCAGAGGGAGATTAAAGAGAACTCTCAGCGGTGATGGTATGAGGAAAGTGGAAGGGAGCGAGGGCCAGGGGCCTGATCTTTCAAGAAATGGGATCCTAAACTCTTTTCCGGTTGAAATGGTGCAAGGGTGTGTGCGGGGCTCAAGCTACCGAGCCGTGGATAATTCTGGGTCCAGGAAGGACATGGGACCCCTCTGAATCCTGACAGTTTCCACTACACTCCAGGCATGCTAGGTGGTGCTGTGCTGGTTGGCAGCATTGGGCATCCTGACAGCCCTGTTGCCTAGATCCCATCTTGGGCAGTGAGCTCCCATGAGGTCTGGGGGACCTGGAAGGGACGGAGGGCTCCATGACGGCATGGTGGGTCACCCAGCTTAGCACCGGCCCCACTGGCATTACCCTCTGAAACCATTCCACCAGGTCTGGGCACATCCACGATTTGGCCGAGTCCGGCAACTCCCTAGGTTCCCAGCAGCCATGTGGCTTGAGGGCTGCTGACAGGTCAGAGCAGGGGAGCTTGCAGCGCAGCTCCCTGGCTGAGGTGCTCTGTGAATTGGGAAACATCACTACAGTCTGGTCGCTTGCCCCTCCGTACTGAGATAGCCCTAACAGGTGATAGACAGCTAGAACCTCACTAGTTTGTCTTCCAAGTGGAGGTGTGTGGCTGCTGTCATGGCTCCTGAGGAGACCAGGGAGTCATTCACTCAGCCTGTTGGAAGGAAGACAGGAGGGAACTGCCAGGCAAGAAGAGATATGCCGTGCTCACTCCACCTGCCAGGGCCAACCACCTTGGCTGCTGCGTTACAGCTGGGCTTCACTCACGATTTGTCCTGCTGTGATTTTTCCAGATGTCCTTCAACACACCTTCAGGTGCAGAGAAACCGAGCCAATATCTGTTCACCCAGGGGTTCATTCCCTTGACCAGACTAGTGCCTCTATGGCACAGGACCCTCTGAGAATTGGCCACGAATCCTATTTCCAGCCCCTCTAGTATGCACAGCACAAGCCAGTGGATAAAGAAGGGCCTGCTCTGGGCACAGTGAACACCTTTTCACAGGGCAGAATGCCAAAGGTGACATGGCTCATGCAGAGCAAGGAATGGCACAAAGCTTCAAGGCTGAATCCTCCAAAAGAATGAGTAAGGACACTTGGGTGGCCTGAAAAGCAGAAAGGGGTCGGAGCTGAAAATCGATGTCAGTGAAGCGACACTAACATAATGGGCACTCTTTAAGGTGTATGTCCAAATTCCGGGACACATCTTCAGCTTCAGCATACTATACAGATATGGCAGGCAGTCAGTGCCATATCATTGTGTGAGCACCCATCACTACTGACCCGAATTCCTCTGGAAGGACTTCAATGCCCTTGCTCATTCCTGACTCTTTCCTAGTGCTTGCAAGGGACAGCAGGTGATATATACGGTGATTTTTCATTTTTTTCAGCACATGACCTCTGAGGAAAGGCTTTCCTTGCAACACACCCTCTACTCCATTGACCTTCAGTGTAAACCACTTCACGTTGGGATATGCAGTACTGAAGGATGGCTCTCAAAATCAAGAATGCAGCTCAATATCAGACATTAGTCCAAACCTCCTGCTCAATAGCATAAGTGAAGAACCAACGTGGGAAAAACCCGAATATCCAAAGAGGATACCTTAAAGAACATCCAAACGTGTGATTGGCCTTAGTGAGCAGGGAGAGTGTATCCTCAAGCTTTTTCGAATGTTACCATCCTTTTAGTTGTTGGACTGCCTTATATCCTGCACCAACATGCCAAGTGCTTAGTGTCTCTGCTTTCCTTCTTTCAGTGTGTCTCCTTTGAAATCGGGCTTCTTGTGTTTTTCCTGACCCTGCAAAGCACAATCCACTGAAATCCTGAACCATGGTACACATGAGAAAACCATAGACTTTACCCATTTCTACACCACATCTCCTGAGAATCTCCATCAATATTAATAACGGTCTCTAAAGGGGTTGGTTCCTCTTGGCACTGGACCTCCAGTGATACCGGGAGACTAGGTTGCGAAATCCCCTTTGTTGCTCCTGAATGCTATCGGCAGGCGCTAACATGTGTTCCTCCCCAAGTCGTACAATTTGACATCCAGTCATTTGCAACCCAATGCCAAGGAAAACTGAGTGAGGGAATTCCAGACCAAAGGCATCTCTGTTTGGACCTCACCTCTTGTTTTTCCTGATGACGGTGAGGTTGACATGGAAAGTGCTGGGGTGTGCAATGCACTTCAGTTGCACAGAGTCTGGAGTGTGCCCAGAAGCCTGGCGATTCCCAGGACTAGTGCAGTTGTCATTTTGATGTTCTTGCCTTTTCAACTGTTTGGGCCTCGACTTCTTCAGGAACTCACTGAGGATGTAGCCCCATGAGCACACTGGTGAGAAGGATCTAATGTATGGGTTCCTGGGAGTGGACTCATCTGAAGGAACACCCGGCCCTTCGTAAGACAGGTGGGTGATGGCAGAAGCAGTGCTGATTGTCACCACAGCCCCATGCTGAATGTGATTGGAAAAGGCTTGTGGTGTCCAACTGTTGGTTTTTCCGTTGTGCCGATTGAGTTGATGAGCAGAGGCAAAAAGCATGAGACGAGGGAGGGTTTTCATCTTTCAGAGAGTTCTTTGGATTCCCCACCATTAATCAGAGACCTGCGGATTTGATCCGGGGCCTTTGGGCATCGGAGGCAAGCACCATCCAACATGAGCTATCCCATCAACTGTGAAGTAGTTGCTGTTAGTCACTCTCTAGTGTCTCTAGTGTCTGACTCTGTCAACTTCTCTGCAGAAAACCCAGTCCCAGACAAAGCCAAGAAATTTCTAAGGAACGCTTCATCTCCCTTTTCACAGCAGTCCAGCAAGGATCTTCTGTGCTCCCTAGACCCACAATCTCGTGGCGGGTGGTGTGGGGAAAGGTTTATCCCGGTCTATTCAATGTGGACAAGGCTTGTAGCTGATCAGAAAATGATATCAGTGAGCAAGGAGGCTGGGGGGCAGGAGGAGAGGCAGGCCAACAAGACTATCAGAATATGCTCAGGTTGTTAGTATGAAGGGAGACTTCTGGGATTATTCACATCTGGATACCTAGCCCTTCCAGTCACAATGCACTGATTCCTACCTGTCTCCTCTTTTTCCTCGGGCAATGTCTAACCAGGATTTATCTGTGCAAATGCACAACGCAGTGGAGTTGGTGGATCTGGACTACCATTTAATTTCTGGGTGAGGTAGAGGAAGGTGTTTCTCCTGGGCAAATCCTTTTTCCCTAAATGAGGGAATGCCTCAGGAACACAGCCAGACCCTGTCAGTAAATCTAAAGAGGCAAAGTGAAGTGGTATAGCTGAGGCGTTCTGGGATCCCAGGTGTGATAATTACCGGCAGGAAAATAAAATGAGTCATCCAATGTCCACCTGTCACTAGATAGTTTTGCAGATCTTTCTCTCAAGTTTCAGTGGAGTGAGATAAGTGGCTGCAAGTCATATCCGGGATGTCCCAATCCTTCCACTGCCATTCTTTCTACTCTGAAAGTGGCCTCACTTCTGGTTTCCAGTGGTCCCATGCCGAGAGGGCCAAAGATGGGTGAGCGACTCTATCCTCAGTGGAAGGGTCAGACTTCGGGCATGGTGGAGGTGAGAGCACGGTGGTGCCAGGCTCTGGTAGGGGCACGCTCTTTCTCTTTCTCCCTAGGGTATTTGACCAGGCCTTGGACCATCTGGATTTGAGGACTGGCTTCTGTGACCTCGTGCCTGCACCTCAGACAGCGCCCGATGTCACAGAGGGACGGCCTGAGAGCACAGTGGCATCACGGTTCCCATGGCAACCAGAGACACTTCTGGCTCTGGCTGCTTCAGAGGGAGATTGAAGAGACCTCTCAGAGGTGTCGGTAAGAGGAAAGTGGAAGGGAGCGAGGGCCAGGGGCCTGATCTTTCAAGAAATGGGATCCTAATCTCTTGTCCGGTTGAAATGGAGCTCTGGGGTGTGCGGGGCTCAGGCTAGCAGGCCGTGAAGAGTTCTGGGTCCAGGCAGGACCAGGGACCCCACTGAAGCCTGACAGCTTCCACTATACTCCAGGCATGCTAGGTGGCGTGCTCGTTTGGCGGCAACGGGCATTGTGACACCCCAGTTGCCTAGATCCCTTCTTGGGCAGTGAGCCCTCATGAGGTCTGGGGGACCAGGAAGGGACGTAGGGCTCCATGACAGCACCTGGGTCACCCAGCTTAGCACCGGCTTAGCACCCAGCTTAGCACCGGCCCCACCTGCATTACCCTCTGAAACCACCCTCCAGGTCTGGGCACACCCAGTAATTGGCCGAGTTCGGCAAATCCCTAGGCTCCTCGAAGCCATGCGGCTTGAGGGCTGCTGACAGGTCGCGGCAGGGGTGCTTGCAGTGCAACTCCCTGCTTTGGTGCTCCGTGAATTGGGAAACATCACAACAGTCTGGTCGATTGCCCCTCTGTTCTGAGATAGCCCTAACAGGAGATAGACAAGTGGAACCTCGCTAGTTTGTCTTCCAAGTGGAGGTTGGTGGCTGCTGGCATGGCTCCTGAGGAGACCAGGGAGTCATTCACTCAGCCTCTTGGAAGGAAGACAGGAGGGAAGTGCCAGGCAAGGAGAGATGTGCCGTGCTCACTCCACCTGCCAGGGCCAACCACCTTGGCTGCTGCCTTACAGCTGGGCTGCACTCACAATTTGTCCTGCTGTGATTTTTCCAGAGGTCCTTCAACACACCTTCAGGTGCAGAAATATTGATATCTGTTTACCCAGGGGTTCGTTCTTTTGACCAGACTAGTGCCTCTGTGGCACAAGGGCCCTCAGAACCTTGGCAAAGAATCTTATTTCCAGCCCCTCTAAGACGCACAGCACAAGCCAGTGGATATAGAGGAGCCTGCTCTGGGCACAATGAACACCTTTTCACAGGGCAGATTGCCAATGGTGACATGCCTCGTGCAGAACGAGGAATGGCACAAATCTTCAAGGCCAAATCCTCCAAAAGGATGAGTAAGGACAGTTGGGGGTCCTGAAAAGCAAAAAGGTGTCGGAGCTGAAAATCAACGTCAGTGAAGCGACACTAACATAGTGGGCATGGTTGCAGGTTTATGACCAAATTCCAGGAGACTTCTTCAGCTTCAGCAAACTGCACACATACAGCAGACAGTCAGTGCCTGATCATTCTGTGAGCAACCCTCACGACTGACCTGAATTCCCCCTCAAGGACTTCAATGACCTTGCTAATTCCTGACTCTTTCCTGGTGCTTGCAAGAGACAGCAGATGATATATATGCTGATTTTTCATTTTTTTCAGCACAAGACCTATGAGGAAAGGCTTTCCTTACACCACACCCTCTACTCCATTGACCTTCAATGTAAACCACCTCATGTTGGGATATGCAGTACTGAAGCATGGCTCTGAAAATCTGGAATGCACCTCAATGTCATTCATTAGTCCAAACCCTCCTGCTCAGAAGCATAAGTGAAGAATCAACATGGGAAAAACCCGATTATCAAAAGAGGATACCTTAAATAACATCCAAACGTGTGATTGGCCTTAGGGACCTGGGAGTGTGTATCCTCAAGCGTTTTCAAATGTTACCATCCTTTTAGTTCTTGGACTGCCTTATATCCTCCACCAAAATGCAAAGTGCCTAGTGTCTCTGCTCTCCTTTTTTAGGGTGTCTTCTTTCAAATTCGGCTTCTTCTTTCTTTCCTGATCCTGGAAAGCACAATGCACTCATTCCCCAAACTATGGTACACATGAGAAAATCATACACTTAACACATTTCTCTCCACATCTCCTGAGAACATCCATCAATATTAACAACGTTCTCTAGATGGGCTTCATTCCACTTGTCACTGGACCTGAAATGATACCAGGAGACTAGGTTGCGAAATCCTTGTATTTTTTCTGAATGCTATCAGCATGAGCTAACATGTGTTCATCCCCAATTCCTACATTTTGACATCTACTCTTGTGCAATCCAATGCCAAGGAAAACTGATTGAGGGAATTCCAGGCCAAAGGCAACTCTCTTTGGTCCTCCCCTCTTGATTTTCCTGATGACGGTGAGGTTGACATGGAAAGTGCTGGGTTTGCAAGTACACTTCAGTTGCATAGAGTCTGGAGTGTGCACAGGAACCCTGGTGATTACCAAGACTACTGCAGTTGTCATTTTGATGTTCCTGCCTTTAAACATGTTGGACCTGGTCTTCTAGAACTCACTTAGGATATAGCCCCGTGAGCACACTCCTGAAAAGGATCTTATCCATCAGTTCCTGAGAGTGGACTCATATGAAGAAACACCACCTGTTCTTTAGAAAGGTGTGTGTTCGCAGAAGAAGTCCTAATTTTCACTGTAGCCCCATGCTGAAAGTCAGACTGGAAAAGGCTTGTGTGTCCAACTGGTGCTTTTTCCCTTGTGCCAATTCAGTTGGTGAGCAGAGGAAAAAACTAAGACTAGGGAGGGTTTGCATCTTCCAAAGAATCTTTGAATCCTCCACCATCAAATGAGGGCCTGGCGATTTGACACAGGTCCTTTGTGCATGCTAGGCAAGCGCCCTACTACATGAGTTATCTCATCAGCTCTGAATCAGCTTGTTTTAGGCACTCTCTAGATCCTCTAATGTCTGACTTTCAAATTCTCTGCAGAAAACCCAGTCCCAGACAAAACCAATAAATTTCTAAGAAAATCTTCATTTCCCTTTTCACAGCAGTCCAGCAAGGATCTTCTGTGCTCCCAAGATCCACAATCTAGTGGTGGGTCATGAGGGGAAAGGTTTATCCCTGCCAATTCAAGGTGGAATGGCTTTTAGCTGATCAGTGAGTAGAAAATGGTATCAGTCAGCATGGAGGCTGGGGGGCAGGAGGAGAGGCAGGCCTACAAGACTATGAGAATATGCTTAGGTTGTTAGTATGAAGGGAGACTTCTGGGATCATTCACATCTGAATACCTATCCATTCCAGTCACAATGCACTGATTCCTTCCTATCCCCTCTTTTTCTCCTGGCATTTCCCTTTGAAAATTTCTAACCAGGATTTATATGGGCAAAGCACACATCACAGTATAGTTGCTGGATCTGAACTACCATCTAATTTATGGGTGAGATAATGGAAGTTGTTTGTCCTGGGCAAAGCCTTTTTTCCTAATTGAGGAAATGCCTTAGGAACACAGCCAGACCCTGTCAGTAAATGTAAACCGGCAAAGTGAAGTGGTATACCTGAGGAGATCTGGGGTCCCAGGTGCGATAATTCCTGGCAGGAAAAAAAATTAATCGTCCGATGTCCACCTGCCACCAGTTAGATTTGCATCTCTTTCTCTCAAGTTTCAGTGGAGTGAGATAAGTGGCTGAAAGTCATATCCAGGATCTCCCAATCCTTCAACTGTAATCCTTTGCACTCTGAAAGTGGCCTCACTTCTGGTTTCCAGTGGTCCTGTGCCGTGAGAGCCAAAGATGGGAGAGCGACTCTATTCTTGGCGGAAGGTTCAGACTTTGGGCATGGTGGGTGTAAGAGTTCGGTGGTGCCAGGCTCAGGTAGGAGCATGCACTTTCTCTCTCTCTCCCCAGAGACTTTGACCGGGCCTTGGACCATCTGGATGTTGAGGACTGGCTTCTGTGACCTCGTGTCTGCACATCAGCCAGTGCCTGATGTCACAGAGGGGCGACCTGAGAGCAAGGTGGCATCACCATTGCTATGGCAACCAGAGAGGCTCCTTGCTCTGGCTGCTTCAGATGGAAATTGAAAAGAAGAGACTGATCAGCGGTGATGGTAAGAGGAAAGAGAAATGGAGTGAGGGCCAGGGGCCTGATCTTTCAAGAAATGGGATCCTATTTCTTGGCCCAGTTGAAATGGAGCTATGGGGTGTGCAGGACACAGGCGAGTGGGCTGTGGATAGTTCTGGGTTCAGGCAGGTCAGGGGACCCTACTGAAGCCTGAGAGTTCACATTGCACTCCAGACCTGCTAGGTTGTGCTGTGCTGGTTTGGTGGCAACGGGTATCTTGACAGTCCAGTTGCCTAGATCTTTTTGTGGGGAGTAAGTCCCCATGAGGTTGGGGCACCAGGCAGGGATGGTGGGTTGCATGACGGGATGTGGGTCACCCAGCTTAGCAGTGTCCCCACCTGCATTACCCTCTGAAATCATTCCTCCAGGTCTGGGCACAATCATTATTCGGCCACATCCAGCAACTCCGCTAGGCTCCTAGCAGTGACAGGGCTTGATTGCTGCTGACAGCTCTCGGCAGGTGACCTTGCAGCACAACTCCCTGGCTTAGGTGCTCCGTGAATTGGGAAACATCACACCAGTCTGGTCGGTCTCCTTTTTTCTGAGATAGCCCTAACAGGAGATAGACAGCTGGATCCTGGGCTGTTTCTCTTCCATGCGGCGGTGGTTGTCTGCTGTGATGGCTCCTGAGGAGACCATGGAGTCATTCACTCAGCCTGTTGGAAGGAAGACAGGAGGGAAGTACCAGGCAAGGAGAGATGTTCCGTGCTCACTGTATTCGCTAGGGCCAACCACCTTGGCTGCTGCCTTACAGCTGGGCTGCACTCACAATTTGTCCTGCTATGATTTTTCCAGAGGTCCTTCAACACACCTTCAGGTGCAGAAATATCGAGCCAATATCTGTTCACCCAAGGGTTCATTCCCTTGACCAGACTAGTGCCTCTGTGGCACAGGGCCCTCTGAGAATTGGCCACGAATCTTATTTCCAGCCCCTCTAAGATGCACAGCACAAGGCACTGGATGAAGAGGGCCTGCTCTTGGCATGATAAACACATTTTCACAGGGCAGAATGCCAAAGGTGACATGCCTAGTGAAGAACGAGGAATGGCACAAAGCTTCAAGGTTGAATCCTCCAAAAGGAGGAGTAAGGACATTTCGGTGGTCTGAAAAGCATAGGATTTGGAGCTGAAAACTAACTTCAATGAAGTGACACTAACATAATGGGCACTGTTTAAGATTTATGTCCAAATTCCAGGAGATTTCTTCAGCTTCAGCATACTGTACAGATACAGCAGGCAGTCAGTGCCAGATCATTTTGTGAGCAACCATCACGACTGACCCAGGAGTGAAAATTACTGGAGGAAAATAATTAGTCATCCAATGTCCACCTGCCACTAGTTATGTTTGCAACTCTTTCTCTCAAGATTCAGCAGAGTGAGATAAGTGACTGAATGTCATATCTGTGATCTCCCAATCCTTCAACCGCAATCCTCTCCCCTCTGAATCTGGCCTCACTTGTGGTTTCCAGTTGTCCTGTGCTGTGAGATCCAAAGTTGGGTAGCCAAGGGGCAAATTTCGGGCTTGGTGGTTTTCCTTGGTGGTGCCAGGCTCTGATAGTAGCACGCACTTTCTCTTTCTTCCTAGAGGCTTTGACCAGGCCTTGGGCCACCTGGATGTTGAGGACTGGCTTCTGTGACCTCTTTCCTGCACCTCAGACAGCACCTGATATCATAGAGTGGCTGCCTGAGACCTCGGTGCTATCAAGGTTCCCGTGGCCAAGACTAGTGCATTGTCAATTTGAAATTTCTTCCAATGCAACCTGGTGGGCTTCATCGTCTTCAAAATCTTGCTGAGGATATACCTCCATGAGCATACTAATGAGAGTGATCTAACTTATGAGCGTTTAGAGTTGACTCATCTCAAAGAACATCACCTCTGAAAAATTGCAGGTGACAGGTGAAGAACTGCTAACTTTACTCGCAGCTTTATGCTGAAAGTCTAAGTGGAGTGACTTGCATGTCCAACTGTTACTTGTTTAACTGTGCTGATTGAGTTGATGAAAAACGGAGAAAAATTTGAGACCATGTAGGGTTGGCATATTCAAAAGTGTTTCATTTTCTTTAAAGATATGGGTGTTTTTTGGAGTTTGTTATGCATGCCCGTAATCCCAGTGGCTTGGGAATCTCAGGCAGGAGGATCTTCAGTTTAAATACAGTCTCAATAATGCCAAGGTGCCAAGCAACTCGGATACTGTTTCTAAATATAATAGAAAATATGACTGGTAATATTGCTTTGTGGATAAGTACCCCTGAGTTCAATCCCTTGTACTCTTCCCCCCAAAATTAGAGAGATTGTGTCTTTCTGTTGCCTAGTCTGTCCCTAAACTCCAGGGTTCAAATTTTGGTCTTATCCCAGCCTCCCATGTAGTTGGGACTTACAGGTGCATGCCAATGCACCTAGCTGTTTAGATTGTTGTGTGTGTTAGCGAGAAGGGTGCTAGAGATCAAATCCAGAGCCATATGTATGCTTGACAGATTTTTGCTCTACCACTGATCTGTGTTCACAAACAGGACAGCATTTTAATGAAGTACTAATTTAAGTTTTTAATGAAAATAGTTATGATTCAGTGTCCTGAAGTAATGAACCATTTGTATAGTTTTGTGAAGATGTTTCATCTTAAATTCTCCATAACAACAATTGTTACTTATATTAGGCCATGCCTTCCATGTGGTTTGTACATATCAGTACATGTCCCAAATAGTTGAGAAATTTTTCCTGCTATCCCACAGTTTACTGAAAGAAAATGCCCCAACCACTTAATAAAAAGAAGAAAGGCACTGGGGCTGCAGCTCAGTGGTAGTGCTTTTGTCTTGCATGTTTAAGGCACTAGGTTTAATCCTCATTACCATATTAAAATAAATTAATAAAGATTAAAAAGAAAAGAAAATGGCCCATTCTTAGGTTGTGCTTTATACAAGGATGGTTGTATGCTTTATTCTCTACCATAGGACCTAACTTTTTATTGGTGGTCATAATTGATTGAATCAGGTTAAAGTCTTGTTAGAGTCAGCCATTTTGTAGGCCTGCCAATGACCTAGGTGATTTGATGATGCTAAAATGGGAGACTGGTGATCATATCTCAGAAAATTAATGTAAGGATCTAAAAGAGTCAGTCAGTAATTATTAGGAAGAGGGGAGTAGAAGCTAAGAAAGACTCAGGTATTAAATGGCAGTGTCACAAGGTGGAGGAATTGAGACAGATGTGATGGGGTACTTCCTACTGCTGAGGGTTGATGATTCAATCCAGTTTTTAGGGTTGTGCAAGATCTCCAGCCTCTGATGCCTAACTGCAGCTTTCCTGGGTGGTATTGGGGAATCATCTGCTGAGATTTCACTTGCATTTTTATCTCTTTTTGTCTTCTGTGTTTCTTTCCCTGTCCCTTTCCTGAACAAGGGCCTGTTCCTCCTCTGGAAGGGTCCATCCTCCTCTGGGACCTTCTAATTTCTGTATCTATACTACTAACTCATCTCTCAAACATGCTTCATTTTTATCACCAGTCATTTGCTGAGTATTTTCACTGAAATGACTTACTCTCATCTCTCCTTTAAAATATTCTAAAGAGAACTAACAATTTTTGTTTTTGCTATTGTTCTGGTGCTGGGGTTCTAACAAAGAACCTTGCGTGTGTTAATGAGCAATATCACCAACCCTAGATCTAATGATTTTTAACCTAAATTTTATACACATTCCCTATTTTAGTTTTGTTTGTTTTTGTTCTTTTTTTTTTTTTTTTTTGAACTGGGCATTAAACTTGGGAGCACTTAACCACTGTATTTTATTTAGAAACAGGGTCTTGCTGAGTTCTTATGGGCCTCACTATGTTGCTGAGGTTGGTGTTGAACTTCCAATCCTCCTGCCTTAACTCCCAAGTCACTGGGATTGCAGGCATCTACCACTGTTCCTGGGCCCTATTTTAGTTGTTAATATCACCATCCTCCCTTTTATTCAAATTAAAATTTTTAATATTATTTTTCACTCTCCAATTTCTTTCACCCTTTTTTCAAGAAATGTTTAAAGAGGTTGAATAAAATTTGTCTCTAAAATACCTAGTGCTGACATTATTCTTTTTTTTAAGGTACCTCATAATATCTTGTTTAGTGGTTGGCATATAGTGATTGGTTCTTAAGAGTATTTGAATAGAATTATAATGAGAATGAAGAAATATGCTAGAAAACAAACCAAGTTGAAACTGATTTTGGACTTCATTATTTTCCTAGTTCTTATTTTGATGAAAAAGTCTTGGTCAGACAACAGTTGGATTCTTTTGATGAGTTTATTCAGATGTTTCTTCAAAGAATTGTGGAAGATGCTGCACCTATTGACCTACAAGCTGAAGCTCAACATGCTAGTGGAGAAGTCGAAGAATTGGTAAGATGGTTATTCTAATAATTTAGATAGAACATGGATAGAAGAGAGTTTAAAATTTCAACCATGCTTGCACTTGGCTTAAAGGTTAAAAGTAAGAGTTTTATCAGTGTACATATACCATCTTTAGTCAACTTCTGATTTATTCTTATTAGAGATGTGTTTTTGTAAGTAAGTCAAAACCCTAATCCTTTTGCACTTGGGGGGTATTTAATATTTGGGAAGAAGGAATTCAAAGATGAACAACTAAGAGAAGCAAGCCAGAAGTAATTGCTTTACATAATTTTACATTTTGCCTCTTTTCCCCACTTCCATTTCTGGGGATTGAACCCAGGACCTTGTACATGCTACAAAGGCACTCGACATCTGAGCTATGTGCCAAACACTTTTTATTTTATATTGAGAGACTCTTTCTCATTAAAAAGACTGTCCAAAAAAAAAAAAAAAAAAGGCTGTCCTCAAACCTGAAAGCCATCCTGCCTTAGACTTCCAAGTAGCTAGGATTATAGGCAGTGTCATCAAGCCTGGATAAGGAAAAGTGTTAGGACTTTTTCTCCAGATTTTTGTTTATTACATGGGATGCATTATCATAACAAAATGAGACTAAAAAAAAAGGAAAATCACAAACTGAATGTGGGGGTGCCTTTCTGTAATCCTAGCTACTTCAGAGGCTGAGGCTGGAGGACCTCCAGTTTGAGTTCAGTCTGGGTAAGAAGGGGAGACCATTCTCAAAGTACAAACAAAAGATGAAAAGGAAAATCATCAAAACTTATTAGACCTTTTTATTTTTTCAGTTCTTTAAAGTTTTATTCACATATGTGCATTTTAAGCATCGTGAAAATTATAACTTAAAATTATAACATTCTTGAATGTATGATTTTAGTTTTATATAATGATTGTAAAGTCCAAAATAATGTGTTGATTGTACCCAGTTTTAGAAATGTAGAGGGCAATGTGGGATAATGTGACTTTGATTAACAGGGAAAACTGTAAAGCAAAATGAGGTAGAGTTAGTGGGAAAGTGGTTATTTCTAGGCATTTCAGTCTTCTTTCTCCATAGCTTATATTAAGAGGGCTGGTTTGTTCTCATTCTAATTGGACATGCTACACAGAATTTTGCTGTCAACAGCAAAAGTAATTGAATTTTCAGGGGCTGTGATGGAAAAAGGAACAAAAGATTTCTTTTTTTCTCATTTTTTTCTTCATAGTTTATGCATAAGTAGATAGAATAGTATAACAGCATATTCAGAGTACCAGTAGAAGTGATCTGTAAAGTTGTTATCAGAGCTTAATAGAAAAGAAGAGCAGAGGAGAAAGAGGCTTAGGCAATTCCACAAGAAAGTATTTGATGTATTTTGTTTGAGAACGGAATGGGAACCACAGCAATCAACCTCTGAATTTTAGTTTATCTTCCCCCCACCTCACACCCCATAATACAAGGTATTTAACCCAGGGCCTCACCTGTGGTGAGGAAAGTCCTCTACCACTGAGCTATATTCCCAGACCTTCTTATTTCATTTTGAGATAGGGTCTTAATGAGTTACCCAGGCAGATTTTGTCTCAGCCACTCAAGTAGCTGGGATCACAAGTGTGTGCCCCTACACCCAGCTCAGTTTGTTTTGGGTCTTACTGGATGATAAGATGGAGCCAGATTGTCAGAGATTTTGGATGATGTAAGGAATTGTTGAAAAATTATCAGAGAATATGCATAAAGCATTATTTAAGAAAGGTCACTTTGGAAATAGTATTTACTTGAAAGGGAAGGAGGCTGGAAGGAGTTGAAAATCTTAGAATAGTCTAAGATAGTTTCTTAAACTAGAGTGATGATGGAAATAAGGAATGGAGGATTCCTTTCCTTTGGTTCAATTCTACCAATTCTCTTTTCCCTTTATCTATTCCAGCTTGGGAGCATTGGACACCAATAATTTTCCCTTAGGAAAGGGTCTGCTTAGTCCTATCTTGTATGAGATTTGATGTAGGGAGAAATTCTGTATCTGTTTCTCTCTGAAGAGTTATGTTCATGGATCATGTTTCATTAGGCAGCAGATGTTTAATTGAGAACTTTTTGTTTATCTGTATTTTGCTGTGGGCTGAGCTATATAGTCAACCAGGTTTGGAAGTGCTTAGTACTTTATACAGAATGAGAATGATTAGGATTTCTGTTTTGGTGAGTGTGTTTGGTACTGGGATTTTAACCCAAGGGTGCTTTACCACTGAGCTGTATCCCAAGTCTTTCAAAAATTTTTGTACAGTTTTGAGACAGGGTTTCACTAAGTTGCTTAGGAGTTTGCTAAGTTGCTAAGGCTGTCCTTGAACTTTCCATCCTCTTGTCTCAACCTCCTGAGTCACTGGAGCTATAGGCTTGTGCCACTGTGCCTGCCTTTTTAATTTTTATTTTTTGGTTGCTTAATGGAAGAGTTAGGTTTATTTTTTCTAATATTCTATTGATTAGATTTGAGAAGTTCTAAATGTCAATTTATTTTTCTTCTCTGGTCATTTTGTACTTTTGACCTTAAACAGAGAGAGGGGTATGAAATTGTATAGATCATTAATAAAATTTGTTTTGACTGATATAAACCTGTATGCAGTTTTTATGTACCTGTGGCATATTGTCATCTTATTTCTGCCTTAAGAAAGCAATTAGGTGTAAAACTACACATATATGTAGTGTGTATGTTGACTTTGAAGAGTCCTTTTATCAATAAAATAGATTAATTTTGCCAGTTTGAAGAGCTAATTTTACTTAAAATATTAATGTCAGTTATTAATGTCAGAGTCAATTATGTGTTTATGGGAAAATTTATTTACCCTTTTCCTGTTTCTTGTTTAATTTTAGCCATTGTATTTGTTGAAATTTGAACAAATTTACCTCTCCAAACCTACCCATTAGGAAAGAGATGGTGCTCCTTCACCAATGATGCCATGTAATCTCATGTAAGAAATATATATTTTTTGTCATCAGCTGATACTGAAATAGAATTCAAAAAATATATATTAGCCAGGTGAAGATTTATGTTTTAGCAAATACCCTACTATTGCTCAACTGTGACCTACTTCTATTTTCAAGGTATTCTGCGCCACTTTATGTTTACATAACAGTCATTAAAGAAGGTGAAGAACAACTTAAGACTCAGAATCAGAAAACTTTTATTGAAAAAATTCCAATTATGTTGTGTTCAACTTACTGCCTGTTGAATGACTTAACAGATCATGATCTTTGTGAGTTAAATGAATGTCCCTTGGATTCTGGTGGCTATTATACTATTGATGGATTTGAAAAGGCATAGTAACATTATTTTAAAGAATTACCAAATGATAGCTAAAATTTAAATTATTAAATTTGAAATAAAAAAGTAGACTTTCATACAGGTTAACCACAAAGTGGATTTAAAATGATTTATGGTGTGACAGCTAAACTTAAGCTTTATTTAGATGAAATAATATAAATTAGCATTTCATCATTTGTTAGAGTTATATATTTTTACAAAGCATTTAATGCAAAATGCAGTTTGCAAAGTTCAAGAATTACTGTTTCTCTGTGAACCTTTATGATCAAGTTAAATTAAGGTGTACATTTCACTCTTTGTACTTCAATGACCTTTGGTTTCATGGCTATAACTTTCTTATTGCCCATATAGGTTCTGATGGCCCAAGAGAAAATGGCAACAAACACAGTCTATGTGTTTGCCAAAAAGGATTCTAAATATGCCTACACAGGAGAGTGTAGGTCATGTCTGGAGAATTCTTCCCGACCTACCAGTACTATATGGGTTAGTATGCTGGCAAGAGGAAGGCAGGTATGGTCTGGGATATGATATGTTGTTTTTTTCATTCCTTTGTGTCTTGTTTTGCATTCTTAGTCAAAAAAAGCTTCTCTGGAGCATGTAATTGGTGTTATGTGTTAGGTCTTATTATTATTACCATGTAACAGATTACTCCGACAGCAACATTTATCATCTTGTAATTTCTGTTTGTCAGGAATCTGAGCGCAGCTTAACTGGGTCCTCTGACTTAGTGGCTCTCATAAGGTGACAGTCAAGTTGTTTGCCTAGGCTGCAGTCATCCCAAGCATATTCACATGGTTGTTGGCAGGATTCAGTTCCTTACTGACCATTGGACAGTTTCAGGTCTTTACTGGCTGTTGGTTGGAAGCCTCTCTGTTTCTTGCCATGTGGTCCTCTCCATTCAGTAACTGACACAGAGAGCAAGCACAAAGAGCCATAGAGCCAGGCACAGTGACACATGTGTATAATTCCAGCAACCTGGGAGGCTGCAGGATGATTATAAGTGTCAGGTCAGCCTGAGAAACTTAGCAAGACCTTGTCTCAAAAAAAATAAAGGGAGGAGGTTGGTGCCGAGGATGTGGTAGAATGCCCACAAAGGCCCGTGAAATTCCTATAATGGGGAGTGGGGACTGGCAGAAGAGCTAGAGAATATAAGCAAGCTGGAACAACTCTTTTATATAGCTTACTCAGGGATTCTATCATAAGTTTTTATTTTTCTTTGTGGTACTCGGGTACCCAGGAGTGATCTACTACTATCTACATCCCCAGTCCTTCAGAAGAAATTGGAAAAGAGAAGCTTGTATGTAAGAGGCTGTTTGTTAGTTTTGAAGGGGTATTCAAACAAGAAAATACCTCACTATTTTAGTCAACTTTTTAGCTGCTGTGACTAAAGGACTGACCAGCACACTTGTGGGGTAGGAAAAGGTTGAGGGCTTACAATTTCAGAGGTCTTAGTCTGTAGAATGTTGGTTCCATTCCTTGGGGCTTGAAGTGAGGCAGAATATTATGGCAGAAGAGTGGGACTGAGGGAAACAGCCTTCATGGTGGTCAGAAAACAGAGAGACTCCACTTGCCAGATACCTGAAGCACGCCCACAATTTCTGCCTCCTCCTCCAGCCATACCCTGCCATTTCAGTTACCACTCAGTTAATCCCTATCTGGATTAATTCACTGATTAGATTAAGGATATAACCCAATCATTTCCTCTCCATACCTTGCATTATCTCACATGTGAACTTTTGGGGAACATCACATCTAAACCATAGCACTCACAGATTGGCTCTGATTAAATATTTAGTTTTTATTCTGTACTTAGTTTTTTCTATATTTGTCTATTTATGTCCTTGCTCTTTTACTGCTCATCTATTTTTTTCTTCCCAAGACTCCCCAACCCCTAGTGGGGAGGGGATAGAAAGGTATCAATTGTATTTGTATTCTTTGACAGCCAAAAGTCATTTCCAAGTGTGGTATTTGGTTCATTCTTAGAGGATCTTGACAGGCAGATGGATAAGAATGGAAGTTCTATATGGTTTAAATGACCAGGTTGTCTGTAAAATTAGTTAACTTACTTAAGCGGTTTTGAAAAGCAGTTGTAGGAGGTTCCTCAGAGTATGGGAAGACATGATTTTTTGAAATATATGAACTTAAATGGTTTGCTTGCTCTCTCCCATTTTTTGGGGGTTTTTAAATTTTTTTTTTTGTTTGGTGGTATTGGGGATTGAACTTAGAGCTACTTTACCACTGAGTTTTACCCCTATCCCTTTTTATTTTTTTTATTTTGAGACAGGGTTTTTCTAAGTTGTGGAGATTGGTTTGAACTTTGCCAAGGCTGACCTCAAATTTATAAACCTCCCGCCTCAGCCATCTGAGTAGTTAGAATTTAAATGGTTTTCTTGGTGCTTTTATATTTCTCTGAGCTCTTGTATATTTGTGTTCTAATGGTATTTTATTTTTCTAGGGTGCCAAAAAAAGTACTACTGGTCAGCACATTGTGGCATCTCTACCATATATCAAACAAGAAATTCCCAACATTATTGTGTTCAGAGGTTTAGGTTTTGTGTCTGATAGAGATATCCTAGAACATATTATTTATGATTTTGAACATCCAGAGATGATGGAAATGATAATGTGAAAACAAAATGTATTCATAGTGTCTGATAAGAAATTTAGAGGTACTAATTGTTGCTAACTTAAAACATAGAAAAACTGGGTATGGCAGTGCATACCTGTAATCCCAGCAGCTTCAGAGACTGAGGCAGGAGAATCGCAAGTTCAAAGCCAGCCTCAGCAACTCAGTGAGGTCCTAAACAACTCAGCAAGATCCTGTCTTTAAATAAAGTATAAAAAAAGACTGAGAGTGTGCCTCTGTTGTTAAGTGCTCCTGGGTTCAATCCCTGGTACCAAAACAAACAAACCCTAAAACAACAGAAATCTGTACTGAAGAGCAATATGACTGTCACAAATTTCATGTGTAGTGAAAGTCTTCCCTGTCTAGGCCTCTCTGCTGACAGTTCCATGTAAAATAGACTTGAAAAATAGAGATAGTGAAAAGTTCAATGGCAGTCCCATAAAAAAGGCAGTAAGGAAAATTATAAAAGTACACTCGTTTATTGTAATTTAGTAAAAAGGAAAAATGAGCAGTTGATACCTTTTTTTCTTTTTATTTTGAGGAAAGAAAAACCTTTTGTTTTGTAGGAATTTCAAACTTAGACAACAGTTGCTAGAGTAGTACCAAGAACTCTGTATTTAGATTTAATTGTTAACTTAGCTACTTTTGCTTTATTATTCTATCTACATGACTTTTTTCTGGACCATCTGAGAGTAGGTTAACAGGTATTATGCCTCTTTACTCCTAATACTTCAGTGTCTGTTTCCTAAAATCCAAGCTACTCACTTACATAATCATAGTATAATTTCTAAAATCAAGAAATTTAATGTAGATGTAATACTGTGAGTATGCAGATCTTACTCATATATTTGCTAGTTGTCCCCGTAATACCATTTCTTCCCCTCCACTGAATAGGTGATTGAATTTAGGGGCATTATACTACTGAGCCACAGTCTCATTTGTGTGTGTGTGTGGGAGTGAGTAGGTGAGTGAGTGTGTGCAGTGCTGGGGTTCAGACTCAGGGCGTTGAGCTTGGTAGGCAAGTGTTCTACCACTGAGCCACATCCCCATATCCCATTTTTTTTTTGTATATTTTGAGACAGTCTTGCAAAATTGCCTAGCCTGACCTGGAACTTGGAATCTTCCTGCCTCAGCCTCCAATTCAGGATCATTCATTGCATTTTTGTTTGTTTGTTTGTTTGTGGGTACCAGGGATTTAACCCAGGAGTGTTTTACCACTAAGATACATTCCCAGCCCTTTGAGGTGGTTCTT
The DNA here is from genome assembly GCF_902686445.1 of Sciurus carolinensis. NCBI lineage: Eukaryota > Metazoa > Chordata > Mammalia > Rodentia > Sciuridae > Sciurus > Sciurus carolinensis. The sequence goes on from NW_025920103.1 coordinate 1,843,998, forward strand.
CTGGCTCTAAGGTTTTCATAATTCCTTGATTTTCTAAAAACACATATTTGATTAGGTTCATAGGAATATTTGGCATGTTATTAAGTTAAATGAGAGCTGACTCATTTTGAGGTGAAAATATGAATTTGAAAATTTCTATATAAATTATTTGACAGTTTAAACCTTCTCTTGATGAAGGTTTTGTCATTCAAGAACAGAGTGTTGCATTAAATTTCATTGGTTCAAGAGGGGCGAAGCCTGGCATTACTAAAGAGAAAAGAATTAAATATGCAAAAGAAGGCTTACAAAAAGAAATGCTTCCTCATGTTGGTGTTAGTGATTTTTTGAGACCAAAAAATATATTTCTTGGGGTATTTTACATTTCATTGTTTTAAGTTCTCTACTAAGATATAGTTGAGATAGAGTGTTTTTCTTAAAACTAAATGTAAAGAATGATTTTTTTGATAAATATTATGGGGCAGAAAACAAAACTAAGTGTTGTTTTCACTTTTTTTTTCCTTTTTTTTAAAGATATATGGTCCATAGGTTGTTTCTGGCCACTTTGGGTACAAGAGAACAAGATGACACAGATCACTATGGAAACAAAAGACTGGATCTTGCTGGGCCACTACTTGTGTTCTTATTTGGAGGATAAGATGTTTCAGAAGAAAGTTGTTGAAATAAGGAGACTGAGTGTAGATTGTTAAATTACACTTGGAGTTGCTAAACCAACTTGGTACCATATTATGTACCTCTGAAATTTGCTATGTTCTCTTTGATACTTGCCCAGATTTAGTTTGGGTTCATATCTGGTAATGATATTTGCGAGCACAGTGTATTTCTTATTTATGTTTGTTTATTTATATTTTTTTATGCTGGGATTGGACACTGGGGCATTTTACCACTGAGCTACATTTCCAGTTTTTTTTATGGTTATCTTGCTAGTTGATGAGGCTGGCCTTGAACTTGTGATCCTCTTCCTTCAGCCTCTGAGAAGCTGGGATTATAGGCATGTGCCCCTGTACCCAGCAGTTCATATTTTCTCTATTCCGCTGGTAGCCTTGAGAAATGTGTGAGAAAATAATACATTGCCTTGATTTTTCTTTCTTCTTTTTATTTTCTTTGCAGTGCTGAGGATTGAGCCTGGGGCCTGGTGCATGCAAGGCATGCACTGTAACACTGAGCTGTATTCTATATTCCCAGCCATGCCTTAATGTTCTAAGCTGATACTAAAATCTTTATTAGTCTTGTTTTGTATCTTCTCTTAAAGAATACACACATAAGCTAGAGAAAAATGTATGAAAATATTAGCAGTGATCATTTCTTTAAGCATTTGGGATTTTAAATTTTATTCTGTTTTTTTTTTGTTGTTGTTGTTACTGTGAATTGAAGCCAGAGTACATTTACCACTGAGCTATATCCCATCCTTTTAATTCTTTGATACAGAGTCTCACTAAGTTGCCCAGAGCCTTGCTAAATTGACTAAGACTGTCTTCAAACTTGTGAGCCTTCTATCTTAGCCTCCCAAGTTGATGGCATTATAGGCATGCACCACCAGACCTGTTTTTTATTTTTCCCCCACATTTAATTATTTATTATGATTATTATTTTGCTTTTAATAAGTTTATTTTTATGCATTTTAAAAACTGCAACTTTCAGAAATATATAAGAAAAATATTTTTATAATACTGAAATGAGCATCTCTTTGGTATAAAAATCACATAATATGTGTGATTTTGAACTAAAAATATTAATGAAGATCTATGACCTAATTTGCTGAACAAAACTATTCTTTGCCCATCCATATGTCACCTTGCATTGTCCTCACTGGGGGACTTAAGAATATACTTTGGACACATCTCCAAATTTACAAAGAATTAAGATGCCACATCAAATATGTTTGAAAAATTATAATACAGTAGAGCATCAGAGTTGGCTTAATTGTTGACACATGACACAAACCACTAAAAAGCAATATAAGATACAGAACACATAAAACAGAACACTGTCACTGAGATCAAATAACATGTCATTTAAATTTGATACTCTGGAAACAAAGCAATTTCTTTAGAATTATTATGTAAATAACTTGCAATTTAGTACCGAGTCACAAATTTGATAAGGTATTTTAAAGGAAGCACTCACACATACAAAAATGTAAAATATAAGAAATATTAACAATGAGAGCAATTAGCCATAGAAATAGATAGGTCAAAATCATGCATTCTTTCTAGACTTGCTATCATTTTCTGACATGCTTTTTTAAAAAGCATCTCCAAAGGGTCAAAAATATATATTTTTTAAACTATCAACAAAGTTCAAATCCCCATTAAAAAAGAGAATGTTTTCCTTCAAGTCAATAAAGTTCAGATTCATATATTTATTTAGAGAAACAATTACAGTCTTCATTCTAAAAACAGGAAGAAAAAAAGCTTTTAATTATGTTTGTCAAATCTTTTATTCAACAAAGATTTAGCAAGTGTTGTGAGTCCCTGTTTCAGGTGCTAAGTATATAAAAGCAAGACTCAATCATAGGTTTTGGAGAATTTACCCTAATGGAGTTGGGTCTAGCATAAGCAACCTTAGTTAACACCTTTGGACCATAAAATGAAGCTCACCATCAAAGTCTACCATTCTTGCATCTTGATCTGTGTAGTATGCTACTGGTAGCACTATTAACAGTAATTATCTACTGATGGAAATAACTTCCATAAAGAATTCTATAGAAGTTTAGAGGGCAGAAAGTATTTAAGAATAAACAAATACTGGTCTGCAATAGAAATATCAGTGCATTTTCTGTACATTGGAGGGCAAGCTCTTCCACTTGAGCTGTTACTGCAGATGTGGCTTCAAGAAGTTTGGTTAGAGAAAATGCTGCATCTCCCACCTGCAGTTCTACTTCCCCCACTGGGTTCACAGTTCGGTCACTGCTGCTGCTCAAAACTAGCCAGTCCAAATTCACTGGGACACTGGGGGAGGATGCTGATGAAACATCTGAAGAAGAGGGAGGTGGTGAGAGAGGAGAGGAAACACAATACTCCTAATGGAAGGGCTGGGACTGCAGTAAGAACTAAACAGCAGAACTGACACCCTTTTCCCCACATTAAAAAAATAATTTTAGTTGTGGATGGACACAATAACTTATTTTCTTATGTGATGCTGAGCTTACAACCCAATGCTTCACACAGGTTAGGCAAGCACTCCACCACCGAGCCACAACCCCAGCCCTCCCTGCATTTTTTTATTGGTACATTATAGTTGTGCATAATTGTTACGCTCCCTGCCCGCAGAGAGACGAGACGCAAACCTGGTTCTTTTGAGCTCTTTATTTTGCGCGCTTACTTCCTCCTCTTTGTTCTCTCTTTGTTCTCCTTCCGCAGCTCAATATATACAATCCTTTAACCAATCAGATACAAGTGCATGCGGGGAGAGCGTGGACAGGTACAGAGAGGCAATTAGGGCATACACTAGACATGCAGTGTTTACGAAGGAGCCTAACCAATCCGAACAACTTCCTCAAAGTGACGCTAGTTGTTGTCTCACAAGTCAGCTGCATGCAGCCGCACTGGCAAGCTGCCAGGCGCCATCTTGGATACGCATCTAAGTAAGCCAAGCCAGCTATGCCACACCCAGGCAGCCAAGCCACACCTAGGGCCAGGGGTCCGCGGCGCCCCGACAGTTCCCCCTTTTTTCTTTTACAAGAAAAAGGCTCGGGACCGTGCCTGTCTTAGGCGGAGTGGTCGACCACCGTCCTTACCCGTCATCGGATAACTGCAGAGCATGCTACAGCTCCTGTCTTAGGTTGGTACGGGGTCACCTCCTTCCTTACCCGTATGACTACCGGTCCAGCATTGTGAGCCATACTTGTGGGGAACTGCCGACCTCTAGGGCGGCCATGGCCTGATGGAAGATGATGCGATCTCTATCTTGATCTTGGCGCATGCGCATGATAAAGCGTGTGAGGAAGACAACAGCAATAATCATCAACATACAAAAAGCTCCCATTCCTGCCCATTGCTTTACAAAACTGAAAGAAGAGGATAACCAACTTAGCACTTCAGACATTGGGGCTATATCAACTCTAGTAGCGTTAAGGCTAACAATTTGAGATCTAAGAATAGCAGTAAGATTATCAAATTTATAAGACCAGTTGGTACGTAGCTGAACAGATAAGATCCTAGACAAGTCTGCTGCATAACTAAAGTTATGGTAAGCTACAGGTGTAACACACAGTCCCATCAGATGATAAATACATCCCACATTTAACAGTTCTTGTAAGATATCCATCTGTTCCTGAAGCAAGTCTACTCGCTGGTTTACTAAAAGAATCCCTGCTTTTAAGTGTTGATCCACTGCTTGCTGAGTAGATAAGGCAGTAGCAGTCTGCTGAACCACATTATTGAGCGTAGCTGCAGACTGCACTGACGTAGTTAAAGCTACAGCCGCCGCAGTGGCCGCTGCCGCTGATGCAACTACGGCGGTGATGACTGCTGCGGTGATTCCAAAATCTCTCTTATTTCTGGAAAGCAATACTGGCAATTCATCATCCGTAACAGAGACTGGCATAGGCAAGAAGGTAGGAATACGCATAATGACAGCTCGGTAATATTTTGTTGCGTCCCAACACTGAGAAAGATAGCAATTAGTTCCAGAGCAGTTGAGGGTCGTGCCATTAGAAACATTAGTTAATAGGAACATAAAAGGAGGGTAGACACATACAGGAGTGGAATACAATGTTACAGTATTGTTACAAGCTATCTTATTGACCTGGGAAGGGCCTGTGCCCGTATAATCTGAAGTGTGATTCCAATAACAGGCCTTAAACGAACCTCCTTGCAGAGCAAACAAAGGCTGAAGATTAGTATATCCTGCTTGGGAGGTAAATAGAAACCAATTATCAAAAGGATTTATACTTTGGCAAAAACCAAAGTAGGCGAGGTTTTGGATAAAATTGTTTACAGATTGCTGGTATGTAAAGTTTGGGGTGAAATAAAATCCATGTTGAATAGGAGCTGCTCTTTCAGCATGTTGACAACCTGTCCAAACGGGAGGACTAGAAAATTTGGGATCACAAGGAGGGAAAATACGAGGTGTATGAAATCCAGTAGATGGCAGTTTTAGTCGCTTTGGAATCAATCCTTCAAGAAAGACAACTTGCCCTGAAGTAATAACCTTACTTGTCCCTGTAACTTTACCCTGGGTTATAGTCATACTCTCTTGGAAACCAATCCCTTTAGTAGGCTGTCTTAAAAATAACCCTTGCACTTCACGCTGTAATTGAATGCAAGGCCTAAGAGAAGTGTCATTAACAAATTTGTTATTGGTAGAGATATCAAAGCAAAGGGTACCTGGCAAAGAAAGGGTAGAAAAATTATAAGGTTCTTCCTTGGGATCCATGATGACAGTTGGCAATCCAGTCCTAGGTCCTGTAGAAAACAAAGGTGGGAGGGTAGAGGAGGTGTTAGTTAGCGGCAAAGGATATGGCCAAGCTTTAACTATTGCCCACAGGTCTCGAGTCTTCACCGGTGTCATTGTCATCATCAATAGGATGCTTATCAGCACGATGTTCTTCATCATTGCTTTGATGCACCAGTCTAGTCAACCTTTCAGGTATCCAGATCGGTGTTTGCTGATCCTGCGGGAAGACACAAACAGACCCTCGGACCCACCGAAGAACTGGATCTGGGCCTTTCCATGTTCCTGTGAGAATATCTTTCCATTTTACCCACACTTGAGTACTTGTGGGATTAGCATGCCTCTCTGCAGCCGTACTTCCAATCTTATCCACATTTAAAAAATTTAAAATGAAAAGTACTAAATTTAGTTTATCTTTAGGTGCTCAAAATCAGCACCTATTCCCCCTTTTTGTTTTATTAAACAATTTTTTAACGTTAAATGAGTGCGTTCCACTATGCCTTGTCCTTGAGGATTATAGGGAATTCCTGTGATAAGCTGTATACCAAAATTTTGTGTAAATTGAAGGAAACTTTTGGGTGTGTAAGCCGGCCCATTATCAGTTTTGATGATTTTTGGAATGCCCCAGGCTGCAAATGCTTGTAAACAATGTTGTATAACATCTTTAACCTTTTCACCAGTGTGAGCAGAAGACATGATCACCCCTGAAGCGGTGTCTACTGAAACATGAACATACTTAAGGTTTCCAAATTCTGAAAAATGAGTAACATCCATTTGCCAAATATGATTAGGTAACAGTCCCCTGGGATTTACCCCAACAGACTGTACTGGCAATAGAGGAGCACAGTGTTGACATGTTTTAACAATCTGTCTGGCAAGATCCTTAGAAATATTAAACTTTCTTCTAAGAGTGGTAGAATTAACATGAAATTGAGAATGAAACAGCTTAGCTTGTTCTGTTACTGTAAAAGCAAAGATAGTTTTTGTAGCCTTATCGGCTTGAGCATTTGCTTTAGCAAGTGGTCCTGGCAGTCCAGAATGAGCTCTAATATGTCCTACATAAAAGGGATCCTTGCGGTCTAAAATTAAGGCACGCAAAGTTCGAAAATAAGGAGTAACTGCAGATCCATCAGGAATGTATGGCACAGTTTCTAAACAAGGCACTGATTGTACCACATAATAACTATCAGATAACAAATTAAAAGGCTGATTTACCATGATATTAAATGCTAAGACTACTGCAGCAAGTTCTACCACTTGAGCAGATGAAGGAGGAAGAATTATAGTTTCAATTTTATCACCAATTATCACTGCTCCCACTCCATTCTTAGATCCATCAGTGAATATAGTTTGACAATGAGGCAAAGGCTGTGTTTTAGTAACTTTTGGAAATATAATTGGAACATTTTTACAAAATTGTATCCAGGGATGTTTAGGATAATGGTTATCAAATGTTGCTGTAGTTGAGCAATACAAAACAGCCCAGTCATCATCATGTTGAATTAACCACTGAACTTGTAGTTTGGTATAGGGGATAATAATGACCTTAGGGTGGCCTCCAAATATAGTAACGCAGGCCTCTAACCCCTTATAGATCAACTGAGCTATTGCTTTTGGAAATGTTTGTAATTGTTTTGTAGGCGATGCTGGGAGATTAATACTCTGTAAAGGTCCTCCCTGCCACAGAATTCCATATGGACTATGTTGTTCTGAGATAATAATCAACATAAGAGGCTGGGATGGATCACACCTATCTGTGTAATCCGTTTGTAATCTTTGTTCCACTATAGCAATGGCTCTTTTTCCTTCTGAAGTAAGGACTCTTGGAGAGTTAAGATCAGGATCTCCCTTAAGTATATCAAATAAAGGCTTCAATTCTCCTGTGGTAAGCTTTAAATATGGTCTAACCCAATTAATATCCCCAAGAAGTTTTTGAAAATCATTTAAAGTTTTAAGTGCACCAGTTCTAATAGTTAGCTTTAAGGGCCTTACCATAGTAGCTGTAAGTTTGGTACATAGATATTCTTGTGCTTCTCCCATTTGTAGTTTTTCTGGAGAAATATTTAAACTATACTGTTTTAAGGTGGAGATCAATATTTGCAAGGCATTTTCTAACAATTGTTTGTCTTTATGACAGATAAGGATATCATCCATATAATGATAAATCAATAAATCTGGAAAGTCATCTCTTATAGGTTTCAAAGCTTTGTCTACATATATCTGGCACAACGTAGGACTATTAGCCATGCCCTGTGGCAATACAGTCCATTCAAATCTTTGGTCAGGCTGTGCATGATTGAGAGAGGGTAAAGTAAACGCAAACCGCCAACAATCCCTTTTGTGTAACGGAATAGAGAAGAAGCAATCTTTCAAATCTAAAATAATAGTAGGCCAATTTTTTGGAAGAGCTGTAACTAGAGGCAATCCTCTTTGTATAGGACCCATGGGAAACATTTGAGTATTAATGGCTCTCAGGTCATGTAATAGTCTCCATTTACCAGATTTCTTTTTTATGACAAATATAGGGGTATTCCAAGGAGAAGTAGAGGGTTGTAAATGTCCTGCCTGAAATTGTTCTTTTACTAAATCATGAGCCGCTTGTAACTTTTTTGTAGTAAGGGGCCACTGTGGGATCCATTGTGGCTCATTATTTTTCCAAACTATTGGAATCGGTGTAACAACAGTGGCCCCTACGAAAAACCCAAACCCTGAAAGTTATTTTTTGGAGGAGGCAATGGCAAGGGCTGTAACAATCCCTGTTGTCCTCGTCCTAGTCCTTGGCCTTTGGTATATTGCATTTTCTTCATCATATGTTGTACAGGCTCAGAATTAATATTTGTAGTTAATTTGGCATTCATTTGGGTGAGGACATCTCTTCCCCATAAAGAGATAGGTATTTTACAGACATATGGTTGAAAAATTCCTGAATGTCCTTCATTGTCTCTCCACGACAACGAAGCTGCACTTTGGCCAGGCGACTGAGCTACACCTAACCCTTGTAGGTTCTGACTAGCTGTAATTACTGGCCATCCTTTAGGCCAAACAGCCTCACTGATTATACTTTTATCAGCTCCTGTGTCTAATAGCCCTATGAAAGGTTTGTGCCCTACTATCAATTGCATGATAGGCCTGTCTTGAAGATCCATAGTAAAATTAGCCCAGGGTCCTCCAGTAGACCTGAATCCTTTAGCTCCTCTTATTGTCTCCTTACTAGGCCACTGGGAATGCTGACTAGGTAAAACTGACATCTGTGCTATCCTATCTCCCGGGGAAATGACTGTAATCCCATTAGGTGAAGAAATTATAGCCTTAACTTGTCCTTTAAAATCAGGGTCAATTACTCCTGAATGGACTATCAGACCTCTTAAAGTAGAGGAACTCCTACCTAAAAGCAACCCTACTGAATCTGCAGGAATATCACCTTCCCAGTCCGTGTCTATCATCTGAATTCCCATATCTGGTGTTAGTACAAGTCTGGAGGTGGCACAGACGTCCAATCCTGCACTTCCTGTGATTGCCCTTCTTTTTTGATTTTCATCCCTTTTTCTGTTGGCGGGTACCATTGACGCGGCATCTGTTGAATTACCCCGTATATTTGTTGCGGGCCCCGGGGTGGGCCCCTCACCCCGTTTTTTTGTAACTTGGGGTTTGGTGGCAATGGGTTTCCTTCTTTATCTCTTACAGAGTAACATTCTCTCACCCAATGATTTCCCTTTTTACATCGGGGACAAATACCCGGGGCTGGATTGTGACTAGGATTTTGCACAGGAGCTTTATAAGGACAAGTAGCCTTCAGATGACCCATGTGTCCACATACAAAACAGGAACCTAGAGGTCCTCTCTTAAACCCTTGCTTTCCTTGACCACCTAAAGCTAAGGCTGTAGTAAGCGCTGAGGTCTGTCTGTCAATTGCAGCCACAAATGCAGCACTCTGTCCAGTGGACTCATTAATATCCTTACAAACTCTTAGATAAGTGGATAAATCTTTAGATTTCCATGGTCTAATAGCTTCCTTACACCATTTATTAGCTTGTTCATAGGCTAACTGTTTTATCAAAGGCATTGCTTGGTCAGCATCTCCAAAAATTCTTGAAGCTGTTTGAATTAATCTGTCTACAAAGTCTGCATAAGGCTCATTACTTCCCTGGGTCACCTTGGACAATTGTCCCTGTAAGTCTCCAGATCCTTGTAAGGTTTTCCATGCTTTGGTAGCAGCCACAGCAATTTGAGCAAACACTGCTGGATGGTAATTAAGCTGTGCCTGTAACCCTTCATATGGTCCTGTTCCCATTAACATATCTCTATCTATCTGTGGATTCCCTGCTGCTGCATTACGCCTTGCAGTATCCATGGAAAGCTCTTGCCAGGCTGTTTTCCACATAAGGTACTGTCCTCCTGATAAAGTGGCTCTAGCTAAATTAGCCCAATCTAAAGGTATGAGATTCTGAGACATCATAGTTTCTACCAGAGCCACTGTAAAGGCAGATTGAGGGCCATAAGTACTTACTGCCTCCTTTAATTGTTTTACAATTTTAAAGTCTAGTGGTTGATGGAAACGTTGATTTTGTACATCCTCAAACACCGGAAACATGGTGGGTGTATGAGATGCCCAGTCTAGGTGTCTGTTAGATTGCTCCCCATCCATAGAGTCCCTGGGAGGTGCATTAGGTATTAAAGGCACTAGGGGGCGCTCAGCCCGCGTGGTTAACTTCTCAAGAGCTTTTTCTAACTCCCCCCCTGACAGTTCCCCTTCTGACTCTTTTCCCTCATCTGAGTCATACTTCCCCTCCGAGCGGTGAGAACGCTCCTCTTTAATTTCTTCTAAAACCTGGCTTCCCTCTTCTAGGGGTCCCTTAATATTTCGTTTGTCTTTATGTTGTAGGCAAGATTTTATCAGAGACCAAATGGCCAGTGTTCCCACCGGTAATGTTTTTTGTCTATCTGCTATTCTTAAATCCTCTCCCAAATGCTCCCACTGAGGAATGTTTAATAAACCTTCGTCTAAGAACCACGGAGAGACTTTTTCTATGGTATCCAGGAACATTCGTGCTGTTTTTGTTTTTAACGGTGTTCCATGGTTCTTTAACAGCTCTCTAAGAGGCTGCTGCATTCTATTTTTAGACAGTTCTGTTCCCATGATTAAAACTTGCAACACTAAGAGCTAACCCAATCACACGAACAAACCACACAATTGATGTAACAAAGACATTTACTACACAGAAAATCTACCACCACTTCATACACACAGACAACACAAAACCCCTTGGTTAGTCACTGTTCCGTGAACTTTTATAACTAGTTGCTGCTCCGCGAACCTTTATAACTAGTCGCTGCTCCGCGAACCTTTATAACTAGTCGCTGCACCGCGAACTTTAACTAGTCGCTGTTCCGCGAACTTTTAAGGCCTTTTTACTGTTTAATTTACTTTATTAAATACTTACCTTATACTTATTCTAGAGTTATTTTTAGGGTTCCCGGGTTTCGGCGCCACCTGTTGCGCTCCCTGCCCGCAGAGAGACGAGACGCAAACCTGGTTCTTTTGAGCTCTTTATTTTGCGCGCTTACTTCCTCCTCTTTGTTCTCTCTTTGTTCTCCTTCCGCAGCTCAATATATACAATCCTTTAACCAATCAGATACAAGTGCATGCGGGGAGAGCGTGGACAGGTACAGAGAGGCAATTAGGGCATACACTAGACATGCAGTGTTTACGAAGGAGCCTAACCAATCCGAACAACTTCCTCAAAGTGACGCTAGTTGTTGTCTCACAAATCAGCTGCATGCAGCCGCACTGGCAAGCTGCCAGGCGCCATCTTGGATACGCATCTAAGTAAGCCAAGCCAGCTATGCCACACCCAGGCAGCCAAGCCACACCTAGGGCCAGGGGTCCGCGGCGCCCCGACACATAATGATATTTGTTGTTACATATTGCTGTATGCACACAATATAACAGTGTAATTTGGCCTTAAATTTTATTCTTGATGTTTCTAATGTTTCCCATATTATCTATAGTGAACTTTCAGAAAAGTTATTTTTAATAGCAAAATGCGTAGGTATTACAAAAAGATTATTAACATTAGTATTTTGCATAGGTCTCGTTAGTTTGTTGTAGATTAGTATTTTTCAGCCTTTTTTGTTATTGTCCCACTGAGACACTTTTGACACATTTTCCTAATTGCTTTGTCTGCCACATATGTGTATATATTATGTATGTGTGTGGGTGTTTTTGTTTGGTTTTGTTTTGGTTTTGTGCCCTGCCACAACCCTTTTCACCCCCTTGTGGCAATATTGTCCTTGTTAAGAATGAATTTTGTAGATATTAACATGTTTAAAGCAATACCATTTTATTAGGCAGTATGTTTAAGAATTGCTGAAAGAAGTGTGAATATATGCACAGAAGTTTATTGAATGAGGAAAGAACTTTAACTTGGAGTTGGCAATTAAAATGAGAATAATAAGGGTTGGGGGTATACCTCAGTTGATAGAGTGCTTGCCTAAAATGAGAATAATACCGGATGGCTTAAAATACTCTTTAGTTACTGGAAACCGGGGTGACCAAAAGAAAACTCATCAAGCCAGAGCTGGAGTACCTCAGGTAAGGGTGTCAACTATGACTATAGGATTCATAGAAAAAATATTATAGGATTAGTAGTTTCTTTAATTTACTTATCATAAGTTGTTTTGCTTTTTATTTTGTTCTCAAATATGAAATCACTAGGGGTTTTACATTATAAAATTGATATTTTTCTTTAGCTATTAGCATAACAAAGAGGAACTTAAGTTTTTGACTTACAGTTTAGAAACTCAAGATAGTTAATAAGAGTAGCTACATGGGAGGTGAGAGAGTATGTGTTAGCAAAGCTTTGTGTGTTTAAAAAAACTCCAAAAAAGAAAAATATTAAAAGTTCCATATTAGAAGCTGATTGAGAAAATAAATAGCTATGCCTTTCATTTGTTGAAAAATGTGTGGAACTTCTGAGTTTTTAATGTAGTGAATGCAGTCACTTATCTCAACTGGAATATTAAGGAAAAGCTTTTAAAAAAGGCTCATTAGGCATTTTTTAAATAATATATTTTTATATTTGCTTTGCTTTTTTTGTTTTTGCTAACTGGAGATTGAATTCAAGGTGCCAAGCTATATTCCAAGCCCTTTTTTTTTTAATTTTGAGATAGGACCTTGCTAAGTTATGGAGGCAGGTCTTGAACTTGGGGTCCCCCACTTCAGTCTCCCGAGTCCCTGGGATTATAGGCATGTGCCACTACACCCAGAGTCCTGTCTCAGCCTTCCAAGTTGCCACAAATACTGGTCTTTACCACCATGCTATATATGTTTTCTTTTCCTATTAGATTTTAAATCTAGAATGTACTGATCTGGCTTTATGGGCTTTGGGGGTAAATACTCCCTTTTGGGGTATATTTAGGCATTACCTGATTGATTTGGCATTTAGATAACAAATTCAAATTCCTAAACTCTAGATGCTCTATAAAATTCTAGGATACTGCAGATAGCAAAGTTAAATTTCTAGTTCCTTTTAATTCATTAAGAATTTGGGGGGGGTATAGTTGATGTTTTTGATGCTGGGTTCACAACTGAATAAACCTCTGTGCCAACCATCAAGGAGTTCATCAGCAACTAGCAGAGTAACATTCATTTATATCAAGCTCCTGTACCCTGAGCTTTGATATGATAAATGATGCCAGACTGCAAAGTCAGTTCAGTGAATTATTATTGGACCTTGTGATGTTTCAGTTACACTCCTACATAGTAGAGATGGAAAGATGAATAAAACAAGATCCCTGGTCTTCGGTAGTTTACTACCTACACTTGTAGATGGATGTAAGCAAGTAATTACAACATGGTACAATATCAAAATAAGAGACCCGCACACCTGCTCTGTGGGAATGCTGGAGAAAGGCTTTATCACAGTTTCAGAGGGTGAAAAGAAATCTTTAGGAGGTAACATCCGAACCTAATCTTGAAGAATAGCTGGGAAACAGCACAAGGTGGAGAGGAGGGTAGAACTGGCAGCTCACAGAAAAACAGCAAAAAACTTCTTAACATCTTGAATAGAGGGATGGAGGCAAGAAAGAGTGTATGTGTATTACAGGAGCTACAACAATTTAGGATTTTCAAATTAATATGGTTAGGTAGAGTTGGAAAGGGGGGTTGTAAACAGCTCACAGATGGGTAGTGACATTGTTATTTTTGTTTTTTATTCACATAGTAATTGACAATATGGAGAAAAGAATTAAGGAGTACAAGGTTTGTGTAGGGAGATTATAGTAACAGCCTGAATGAGAAGTTATTAGAACCTCTATAAGAGCAGTTTTGTAGAGCTGGAGAATGGGGTCAAATTTGAGAAATTTTTAGGAAGTTGCTTTTATAAGACTTCATGATTGACTAGTTGAATGATAGAGAGCTCCATAGAGTGTATAGTGAAGAGAAGAGTTCTTCCTGGAGGTGAGTCAGATGGCTTTTGTAGAGGTGATAACAGTTCATCAGACAAGACAAAGGAGAAGTGTGTTCCCCTCTGTGGCAATAGCATGGTCCAAGGCAAAGTGGTGAAAGTATGTGGCAATGTCAGTAGAGTGCAAGAATGTCAGGAGACTGGTAGGGGAAAAGTATTTGGGTCTTCAATGAGAAGGGCTTTAATGGCATGCTCTACTGAAGCCAGGTATTAATTTCCAGTAAATCTGGAAACTGAGGAGGGTAGATGTAAGACAACAAGTTAGGTAAATATAGGTGTGCAGTAAACCGCTGATTCAAGGTACTGTTGTAACACTGGGATCAGAGGGCTAGATGTTTTAGAAAATTTGAAGATTGGATTGACAGGGTATGTTTATTGATGTGTAGAAGGAGATAGAATCAATATCATGTATATTTATGTGTGGAAAGAATAACTTGAGAGACAAGATTTCCAGGCTGGGAGATCAAGGTAAGGTAGTGATGACATTAACCCTAATAGGACCTTGATGAGAGCAGTTTTGTAGACCTAGAGAAATGGGGTCAAATTTAAGAAATTTTTAGGAATTATGGAAAGCTCCTTAGAGTATATAGTAAAGAGAAGAGTTCTTCCTGGAGGTGAGTCAGAGGTTAGGAAGAGGGATGAGGTTTGGGGTTATTTTAGGGCTGGCTAAAAGTAGGTAATTTATTTAGAATTTGAGCTTGAATTGCTTGTTGTTTTCCTCTCTAAATATTATCTTATTCATCTTGCTTAAAATTTCCTATATGTATTGATAATTAATGTTTGAATCTGTGTTAAAATTCAGAGGCCTCAGCCTAGAAAAAGTCCTAAGATGGATTAATGATGTCTGCTGTAGTCAAAGGCAGGAGTAAGTTGGTAGTATTTAATTTAACACTTCTAATAAATGTTAAATTATTAGCAAAAGCATGCCGCAGTGTTTCTGGATACTTGGAACAATTGAGAATAAAACATTTAAAAAAAGAAAATCTTTGCCTTTGTGGAACTAATGTCCTTGTGTTTGGAGACAGATCATAAAATGCTTATATGTTGTGTTAGAACTGTACATCACATATTTGCCATCCCTGCTATAATAAGGTTTAGATTAGATATGATTCTAAACAAGATTACCCAAGGAAAGGTTAGAAAAGGTAGGGGGAACAATCCAAGATGGCGGACTAGAGGGAGGCTGCGTTCCTTGTCGCTCCATAACTCCAGTTTCAAGCAGATATCTGTTTCTCAGTGAGGCAGTTTTTGATGCTTATCGATCCCCACGTGTTTACCCCATTTGTCTGCTGTGATGACCTGCAGTCTGCCAGCATATCGACGCCTTTTTTGAGTGCAGATTGCTCACTGTCAGGCGTCTACCATCCACCATTTGCCTGCCTCTCGCCTGTCCATGGCCTGCCTTACACTTATCCATCACCCAACCCACAATGTTCACCTCCCGATCGTCCCACAACAGTCAGCAAACTGATCGCCAACTGCCAGTGGAGCACTGGCTGCCTGCTGTTGCCTGGAAGTTCACTATTACAGTACCTGCAGGTTTGATTACACGTGGCTGCCACCATTGTGAGACAACAGCCAGGCCCCTAGGACAGCTGGCCAGACTGACTGAGCCCTGTCTCCAGGATACCTCAGCCCGACTGATCACTCCCTGACTCTGGGGCCCTCACATTGACTGACTGCTCCCTGCCACCAGGAACCCCAGACCAGCTGACTGCACCCTATCACTGGGACCCCAGAATGACTGATTACACCCAGCATCCAGGATCCTACAACCACATGAAACAAAACGGACCTCCAGGACCTCTGCCAGACCAACCGCATTCCGTCTCCAGGACCTCCAACTGACCACGTCCACCTCTGAGCTGCAGCTCCCCATTTGCCAACATGTTTTGAAGCCATAGCAGTCATCTTGGATAATCCTGGAAGCCATAGCTCTGATCTTTAGGTGGGACAAAACCCATCCTGAGACGCCTGCGGGAGGTTTGAAGCTCATTGTCAGGTAACTCTCATGCATCAGGCTACTGAACACTGGGAGGTTTCATTACTATATGACTGTTACACTGTAGATTTTCTTTTTTTTCCTTTTTAAAAAATTTAAGTTTTTATTTCTTTACTTTTCTTGCAGTCTTTTCCTTTTGTATACCTGTTCCCTCAGTGTCTCTTTCTCCCTTTTTTGCATGCTAATATCCAATTTCTTTTGATTACACTCTCACCCTTTCTATTATCTAGAACTTCTGTATAATCTTTTCTTATCCCATTAACAGTCACATTCTACATTCCTCTGCATCCTCTTTGTCCTCCATTATAAACTGCAGACCTTATTGCCAATCTGTTTGTTTTAATGAAGATAATATTTGAACTCATTCAGTTTACTATGACAATTTTGTTATTGTCCCCATAGGGGCTATTTGGTCTAGGATTGCATAGTGTCTGAATTGGGCACTGCTAATATTGATCTCCCCTGAAAGAAAGGGTTTTGGAAACCTATAGAGCCACGATAAGCCTATAGGGGGAAATCTGCAATACCGCAGATCTGCACTCCTGAGGGGAAGACACATGAACAACATGAAAAAACAAGGGAAGAAAATGATCCAAATCTAGATTCTATATTAATAGAATCCAATGACAGTATGTTAGAAGAAATGTCAGAAAAGGACTTCAGATTATACATGATTAAGATGATTCGTGAAGCAAAGGATGAGATAAGAGAGCAAATGCAGGCAATGAATGATAATACCAATAAGTTGAAAGAGCAAGTGCAGGAAGCAAAAGATCATTTCAACAAAGAGATAGATATTCTCAAAAAAAGCCAAACGGAAATGGAAAACCTTGAAATGAAGGAAACAATAAACCAAATTAAAAAACTCAATGGAAAGCATCACCAACAGACTAGACCACTTGGAAGACAGAACCTACGACAATGAAGACAAAATATTTAATCTTGAAAATAAAGTTGCCCAAACATAGAAGATGGTAAGAAATCATGAACAGAATCTCCAAGAACTACGGGACATCATGAAAAGACCAAATTTAAGAATTATTGGGATTGAGGAAGGCACAGAGATACAAACCAAAGGAATGAATAACCTATTCAATGAAATAATATCAGAAAATTTTCCAAACCTAGAGAATGAAATGGAAAATCAAATACAAGAGACTTATAGAACACCAAATGCACAAAATTACAACAGATCCACACCAAGGCACATTATAATAAAAATGCCTAACATTCAAAATAAAGATAGGATTTTTAAGGCCGCAATAGAAAAGCATCAGATTACATATAGGGGGAGACCAATACAGATAGCAGCCAACTTCTCAACCCAGACTCTAAAAACTAAAAGGGCCTGGAACAACATAATTCAAGCTCTGAAAGAACCTAGTTGCCAACCAAGAATCCTATACCCAGCAAAACTAACCTTCAGATTTGAAGATGAAATAAAATCCTTCCATGATAAACAAAAGTTAAAAGAATTTGCAAATAGAAAGCCTGCACTACAGAATGTTCTCAACAAAATGTTCCATGAGGAGAAAATGAAAAACAACAATGGAGGTCAGCAAAGGGAGGAACTACCTTAGAGAAAAACCACTCAAAGGAGACACCAAGCCAACTTAAAAACCAAAAATAAGCCAAATGACTGGGAATACAAATCATATCACCCTGAATATTAATGGCCTAAACTCATCAATCAAAAGACATAGACTGGCATAATGGATTAAAAAGAAAGACCCAACAATATGCTGCCTGCAAGAGACTCATCTCAGAAAAAGACATCCACAGACTAAAGGTGAAAGGATGGGAAAAAACGTACCACACACATGAACTCTGTAAAAAAGCAGGGGTTTCCATCCTTATATCAGGTAAAGTGGACTTCAAGGCAAAGTTTGTCAGAAGGGATGAAGAAGGACATTTCATACTGCTAAGGGAATCATAAATCAGGAAGACATAACGATAGTAAATATTTATGCCCCAAACAATGGTGCATCCGTGTACATCAAACAAGTCCTTCTCAATTTCAGGAATTACATAGACCACAACACAATAATTCTGGGTGACTTTAACGCACCACTGTCACCACTAGATAGATCTTCCAAACAAAATCCAGCCAAAGAAACCATAACACAATCAATAACCTAGACTTAATAGACATATATAGAACATTCCATCCATCAATGAGCGGATTCTCTTCTCATTCGCACATGGAACCTTCTCAAAAATAGACCATATGTTATGTCACAAAGCAGCCCTTAGGAAATGCAAAAAAATAGAGATACTGCCTTGTGTTCTATCAGATCATAATTGACTAAGAGCAGAAATCAATGACAAAATAAAAAACAGAAATTAATCCAACACGGAGACTAAATAATACGGTATTGAATGAAACATGGATAACAAAAAACATCAGGGAGGAGATAAAAAAAATTCTTAAGAGGTCAATGAGAATGATGATACAACATATCAAAATTTCTGGGACATTATGAAAGTGGTACTAAGAGGAAAATTCATTGCATGGAGCACATTCCAGAAAAGAACGGTCAACAACTAAATGACCTCACATTACAGTATGTGATGCAAAAGGAAATATCATGACAGACACCACTGAGATACAGAACATAATGAGAAGCTACTTTGAAAATCTGTATTCCAATGAATAGAAACTACCGAAGACATTGACAAATTTCTAGAGACATATGCTCCTCCCAAACTGAACCAGGAGGACATACACAACTTAAACAGATCAATATCAACCAATGAAATAGAAGAAGCCATTAAAAACCTACCATCCAAGAAAAGCCCAGGACCAGACGGATTCTCAGCCGAGTTCTACAAGACCATCAAGAAGAATTCATTCCAATACTTCTCAAAGTATTCCAGGAAATAGAAAAGGAGGGTACCTACCAAACTCATTCTATGAAGTTAATATAACCCTCATACCCAAACCAGGAAAAGACACATCAATGAAAGAAAATTTTAGACCAATATCCTTGATGAATATAGATGCAAAGATCCTTAAAACAATATTGGCAAACAATATCCAAAAACATATTAAGAAAAGTGTGCACCACGATCAAGTGGGGTTCATCCCTGGAATGCAAGGATGGTTCACCATTTGTAAATCAATAAACATAATCCATCATATCAATAGACTTAAGGATAAGAATCATATGGTTATTTCAATTGACACAGAAAAAGCGTTCAACAAAATACAACACCCCTTCATGCTCAAAACACTAGAAAAAATAGGGATAGTAGGAATATACCTGAACATTGTAAAGGCTATTTATGCTAAGCCCATGGCCAACATCATTCTTAATGGAGAAAAACTGAAACCATTCCCTTTAAAAATGGGAATGAGACAGGGATGTCCTCTTTCACCACTTCTATTCAACATTGTCCTCAAAACTCTAGCCAGAGCAATTAGGCAGACCAAAGAAATTAAAGGGATATGAATAGGAAAAGAGTAACTTAAGCTGTCACTATTTGCTGACGACATGATTCTATATTTAGAGGACCCAAAAACCTCCTCCAGAAAACTTCTAGACCTCATCAATGAATTCAGCAAAATACCAGGCTATAAAATCAACATGCATAAAGCATTTTTATACACAAGTGACGAAACAGCTGAAAGGGAAATGAGGAAAACAACCCAATTTGCAATAGCCTCAAAAAAAAAAAAAACTTGGAAATCAATCTAACCAAAGAGGTAAAAGATCTCTACAATGAAAACTATAAAACATTGAAGAAAGAAATTGAGGAAGACCTTAGAAGATGGAAAGATCTCCCGTGTTCTTGGATAGGAAGAATTAATATTGTCACGATTGCCATACTACCAAAAGTGCTATAGAGATTCAATGCAATTCCAATTAAAATCCCAATGACATACCTTACAAATTTAGAGCACGCAATCATGAAAATCATCTGGAAGAGTAAGAAACCAAGAATAGCTAAAGCAATCCTTTATTCATTCAGGAAGAATGAAACAGGGGGTATCGCAATACCCGAACTTCAACTATACTACAAAGCAATAGTAACAAAAACATGGTATTGGCACCAAAATAGACAGGTAGATCAGTGGTACAGAATAGAGGACACGGACACAAACCCAAATAAATACAATTTTCTCATACTAGACAAAGGTGCCAAAAATATGCAATGGAGAAAAGATAGCCTCTTCAACAAATGGTGCTGGGAAAACTGGAAATCCATATGCAACAGAATGAAACTAAACCCCTATCTCTCACCCTACACAAAAATCAACTCACAATGGATCAAGGACCTTGAAATCAGACCAGAGACCCTGCATCTTACAGATGAAAAAGTAGGTCCAAATCTTCAACTTGTTGGCTTAGGATCAGACTTCCTTAACAGGACTCCCATAGCACAAGAAATAAAAGCAAGAATCAATAACTGGGATAGATTCAAACTAAATAGCTTTCTCTCAGCAAAGGAAACTATCAGCAATGTGAAGAGAGAGCCACAGAGTGGTAGAATATCTTTGCCACTTATACTTCAGATAGAGCACTAATTTCCAGAATATATAAAGAACTCAAAAAACTCTACACCATGAATATAAATAACCCAATCAACAAATGGGCTAAGGAAATGAATAGACACTTCACAGAAGAAGATCTACAAGCAATCAACAAATATATGAAAAAATGTTCACCATCTTTAGTAATAAGAGAAATGCAAATCAAAACTACCCTAAGATTCCATCTCACCCCAACTAGAGTGGTGATTATCAAGAAGACAAGCAACAATATGTGTTGGAGAGAATGTGGGGAAAATGGTACACTCATACATTGCTGGTGGGACTGCAAATTAGTGCAGCCACTCTGGAAAGCAGTGTGGAGATTCCTTAGAAAACTTGGAATGGACCTACCATTTGACGCAGCTATCCCACTCCTCAGTTTATACCCAAGGGACTTAAAATCAGCATACTACAGAGATACAGCCACATCAGTGTTCATAGCTGCTCAATTCACAATAACCAGACTGTGGAACCAACCTAGATGTCCTTCAATGGATGAATGGATAAAGAAACCGTGATATATATATATATATATATCATATTTATATATATATATATATCATATATATATGATGGAGTATTACTAAGCTATAAAGAATAATAAAATTATGGCATTTGCAGTTAAATGGATGAAATTGGAGAATATGCTAAGTGAGATAAGTTAATCTCAAAAATCCAAAAGACGAATGATCTCACTGATAAGCGGATGATGACATATAATGGGGGTGGGAGGGGGGCAGGAATGGAGGAAGGAGGGATTGTATAGAGGGAAAAGAGAGGTGGGAGGGGTGGGGGGGAGGAAAAAATAACGGAATGAATCAAACATCATTACCCTATGTAAATGTATGATTATGCAAATGGTATGCTGTTACTCCATGTAAAACAGAAGCAACATGTATCCCATTTGTTTACAATAAAAATAAATTTAAAAAATTAAAAGGTAGGTATGGGAACAGATACCCATTGTATTATGTGTAGAAATTTGACTTTTCTTCAATGTGATACTGTGAATCTCAGGGATGCCCAAACTTTAATGAATTTATTTTTCTCCTAGGTATTAAACTGCTTGACTTTTGCATCTACTCTTTCTCACCTGCGTCATTTAAATTCTCCTATTGGTAGAGATTGCAAACTAGCAGAAACAAGATAGTTAGTTAAATAATACTTTGTGGGGAATGGTTTGTACTGCTGAGACCCCAGAGGTAATAAATTAGAATTTATATTCAGTTCAAAGAGTCTGCTGGTGATTATGTAAGACATAATTATGAATAGTTTTGTAATTATTCATTATGGTTTAGACCTAAGATATTATTAACCATTTTGTTCTTGGAAAGTAATTCTTGAAATCAAATTGAAGGAAAAATGTGTGTGGAAAAGAATTTTTATAAATATGTAAAATCTATGTGGGTAATTACTTGTTTTTTTCCTTAGGACCATGCTGTAGGACTTGTGAAGAATTTAGCCCTAATGGCTTATATTTCAGTTGGATCTCTACTTTCTTCAATTCTGGAATTTTTGGAAGAATGGATTACAGAAAGTTTAGAAGAAATTTCCCCTGCAGCTATTGCTGAGTGTGTATAAATGAAGTTTTCTTTTTAAACATTTTTTTTTACTCTTTAGTTATAGCTTACTATATAAATGGTAAGTGCAAAATTCTTTTGGCTTTTCATTTTAGTGTGACTAAGATTTTTGTTAATGGCTGCTGGGTTGGAATACATAAAGATCCTGAACAACTTATGAACACCCTGAGGAAATTGTGGTGTCAGATGTACATCATTATGTCTGACGTAAGAATTGTTGTGGGGCTAGGGATCCAACCAAGGGCCTGGGTCCACTTGGCAAGTGCTCTGTCACTGAGAAACATCTCTAGCTCCTGATGTAAGAATCTTTAATTAGCTAAGAGAGCATGGGTCTATAAGATTTGTTAGACAAGGCATAAACCAGTGAAAATTTTTTTGTATTGGCATCTGTCTCTGAGCTGGATTACCTTGAAGTTTGAAATATATTTAAGGTATTGCTTATTTTAAACTTTACATATTCCTAAAAATTTTGACATGTGCTCAAAATCACTGGGTTTGGGGAAAAACTGTAACATCCTTAGCAAGTAGCTGGCCTCCTTTATACCTATCAAATCAGAGAAGAGTATTGAGTTGCTCCAGGCCTTCTGAAGCAGTTGGGCCCTGGGATTTGACTCAGGCATATTTACAGCTTAGAGAGAGCAACAATGCCTCACCAAAGGCAGGCAAGGCTCAGAGAATGACCTAGAACTGAAAATTTGTGCATGATTATTGACTCTATATTATGAGCCCATTTATCCTGTGGGGTAAGTGATTATGCTATGTGTCTATACTTGCTGTCAGCACTTATCTGCACCTCTCTACTTGTTAGAACTGTTGCTCCCCCATTGTGCACATAAAGGAGTAAATGAGCTGGGTGTGGTATGTACCCCATTATTCCAGTGACTCAGGAGGCTGAGTCAAAAGGATTCATATTTAAGGTCAATGTGGGCAACTTAATGAGACTCTGTCTAAAAATAAAAAGGGCTAGGGGATATAACTTAGTAGCAGTGTCCCTAGGTTCAATCCCCAGTACTTGGAACAAAAAAAGAAGAGTGAATGTTTTTAAAAATTGAATTTAGCTTTAAGGAGGAAAATAATAGCTATTTATTCAGCCAACCAAAATATTCAGTCATCTAGATTTTAGTTGTTTGCATTCCATATTTATAATTTGCCCTCCACATTTGAAATGTTTATATTGAGTTGCTATGTTTAACTGTAGGTTTAGATTTGAGCAAATTTTAATTCTTAGGACATCTGATGATTCACATATTAATATTTTTCAGTTACATTTAATGAAAACCCACTCACATTCAGTTTACCATTTTTTAAAACTATTTAATAAAAGCACTTTTCATTTGTAGATGGACATAGTATCTTTATTTTATTTATTTTATTTATTTTAATGTGATGCTGAGGATCAAACCAATGCCTCACATGTGTGAGGCAAGCGCATTATTACTGAACCCCTGCAGTTCACCATTTTATAGTGGTATAGTGTTTTTGGTTTGTCTTGTCTTTTCTTTCTTTCCAGTCACATCTTTCCCAGTTCCTGGTCTTTGGGGAATGGGTCTTCTTCCTTTAATACTTATTACTTTATCTATTACCTTATCAAAAGTAGTTTTTTGGCAGCAGCAACCAAAAATTACTTTGTGGTGGGAAATGCAGTGCCATTTTTTTGGTGGCTTAGGGTTAGGAACAAGGTAGTACCAGTTTCAAACTTAAGACTGGAAATCAGGAGGCAAGGACCTGGGGCTTGAGCCTATTGCTTATTAACTTTGGAATCATATATAAATTATTTGTTTAGCTTTTTCTTGATAGCACCTTGTTTGAAGCATACAGTTGCTGTAACAGGATCATAAAACTTAGCTTAGGGAAGTACTATAAATATGAGGCAACTTGTATACAATTATTGATTATAAAAATGGATACATTGGGAATGACAGGCTTAGGATTTGCTTGTATGAAACATTTAACCAGCAGAGTAGTTATCTCACAGACTCCTATTCCAGGTAGAGTAGACTAACAGTTGCCATGCTTAAAAACATCCAAGCATTTATGGCAAATATGATTGAATAAAATGGATTTAAAAGAAAAGGTTATTTTTCCTTTCCCCCTGGCTGATGATTTAATATATGCTCTTAAATTCATGGCAGGTATCGACTCAATTGTGGCCATAGCATCATACACTGGATATAATCAAGAAGACTCCATTATCATGAATTGTTCAGCTATAGATTAAAGCTTTTTCAGGTCAGTTTCTTATACAATTTGTCAAAACAGATATATAGTGGAAATATTATTGTTATTTTAAAAATAAAGAGGGCTGGGGAGATAGCTCAGTCGGTAGAGTGTTTGCCTTGCATACACAAGGCCCTGGGTTTGATCCCTAGCACTGCAAAAAAACAAACAACAAAAAAAGAGTAGTTAAATAGATTTGACTATGCCCTGCTCCCAAAATCAAAAGGCCTGTTTGATGGTCCAGACAACTGATGATACTGCTGCTTGTATCCCTCTGAATTTTCAGATGCTAATATTTTGATTTTGGTCTTTTCTTTTGTAAACAAATACACATTTGCATTTAGACAATATAGAAACATATGAAGAAGAAATAAGCCAAATGTGGTGGCACATGCCTGTAATTCCAGCAACTTGGGAGGTTGAGGCCAGGAAGATTGCAAGTTCCAAGCCAGTCTCAGCAACTTAGTGAGACTCTGACTCAAAATAATAAAAAAAATAATAATAAAGGATGGGTGTTGTGGCTCAGTGATTAATCACCCCTGGCTTCACTCTCTGGTGAAGAAGAAGACAAATTTAAAAAGAAATAAGCCCATAATCTTAGAACCCATTAGTACATACTTTTAAAATTCTAGTGTGTTCATGCTTGTAATCCCAGCAATGCAGGAGGCTGAAACAAGATGATCACCAGGTTCAAGGACAAGGACAGCCTTAACAACTTAGCAAAGCCCTAAGCAACTTACAAAGAAACTGTGTCAGAATAAAAAATAAAAAGGACTGGGGACATGTGTCAGTGGTAACGCACCCTTGATTTCAATCCCCATTACCCCCACCTCCCAAAACTTGTAATCCTCCTGCCTCTGACGTTGTTGGGATTACAGGTCTGCACCACTGCACCCAGCACCTTTTAAAAGACAAATATCTCAACTTTCAAAAATGAAATAAAATGGGAACATAGCAGAATATTAAGATCAAGTAAATTTAGATGAGGTGTAAAAGAAAATTCTAGTGTTTTTTCTTTTCTTCTAGATTCTATTACACTTCACTTAGGTGGTTTTATTGACAAAATTGTTTGTCTCAAAACTACTGCCTATGAAGTTTATTTTAAAAATAGGAACATTTGGGGCTGGGGTTATGGTTAATAGTAGAGCACTCACTGAGTGCATGTGAGTTACTGGGTTCGATGTCCAGCACCACATAAAAATAAATAAATAAAAATAAAGGTGTGCACCAACAACTAAAAAAATATTTTAAAATTTGGGGACTTTAGAGGGGAAAATGTTTTTATTTTCCCCTCCCACTTCCCTCCTTTGTAGTTTTAGAGGGTGAACATTATGGCTTACTATAAAAACTTGTCACTGGAAATATCCAAGCAGACCCTGGGTAACCAGATCTCAGGTAATCTTGGGGCTGGGGAGATAGCTCAGTTGGTAAAGTGCTTGCCTTACAAGCACAGGGCCCTGGGTTCAATCCCCAGCACCGAAAAAAAAAAAAAGGGGGGGGGGAATCTTGTATTGGGTAGGAGTTTGGTGTCAGTGAATGTGAGCCCTTCCTAGTTTCACTTGTGCTTCCATGTGGTTAAGATTTTGAGTCAAATGATACTTGTGTAGCCCATTTAGGATTGAACTTTGATCCTTTGTGTGGTTACTCTTGTGCATTGCTTAGACAGTCTCCCAAATATCAATTAAATGAGAAATTGTTGGTCTATTCCAAGTCCTTTTATTTAATAGAAAATGGAAGTTATCTTTCAAATCCCATGTTTTTAGGTCTGTTTTCTATTGCTCATACAAAGAACAGGAGTCTAAAAAAGGATTTGATCAAGAAGAGGTTTTTGAGAAGACTACACGTGAAACATGCCAGGGTAAGTGACATTAATATTTAAATCATGGAATTTAAAGTTAGTTTATAGTAGTTTTCCTAAGTAATTTTGCCAGGTTGTGCCCCTTAACCCCCTTATTTTGCATTATGGGAATGTGTTTTCATGTTCTTCCTAGAACTCCTAGTGTATTTGCTGAATCTCTTTGTACCTTCAAGGAATGTTCCTGCATGGGGAGGAAATTTAGGAAATCAGAGAGGTTGAGTAATTTCATGGGCTGTACCTCACAGTCCTATTCTCACTGTTCTATGTTTATAGTTGTTTTTCATTTTGTACATTTGCATATGAACTCCCCTTTTCTCTCCCACACTGTGATGTGGCTATAATATTTGTTCAACCATAATACTTGTAAACATTTAAAAAAACAAATGAGAACATATTAAGAATTTGCTGTTTCAAATAGAAAATGTGAACATACTTTCTAAAGTTGTTATTATTTTTATGGACATGTAAAAACTACTTATACAGTGGGATAGATGGGATGTTCCCAGAGAGATATATCTTCTACAATTTTGATTTCTCAGGGGCATTGCATAAAGATGAATGTATTCAATTCCCTTTGGTTTATTCCTGTTACTTCATTTCCATTGGCTTATTCTATGTGGTAGTGAGTTGATGTTCAGTGGAGTTAAGATAGCACAAGATGGAATTCACAATTCTTTGAGGAGATGTGCAGAGAACACAGATTTTCTGTGTCTCATATAATGTGGAGATGACAATACATACACATACTAAAATCCACTCAGTAGATGTCTGTCATGGGAGCATCTGCTCAGTCCAGTGTTCTTTTTTCTTACAAACTTTGTTTATAAACTGTGGTATTACAGAATTTAGAAGTTTGTAGTATTTGGAATGAGGGCTTTAGATTACTAATAAACTTGATTTGTAGTGGTAGAGATTGCTATGAACTTCTTACTGACTTAGAACTGATTGGTGTGTGTGGATTTTAATCTTTGTTGGGGATTATGGGACATTTTCATTACTTTTATGCATGGGAGTATAATTTTTAAAAATTAAATGTTTTCTCACAGGTATGAGGCATGCTATTTATGACAGGCTGGATGATGATGGTTTGATAGCCCCAGAGGTTCGTGTATCTGGAGATGATGTCATAATAGGTAAGATAGTCATCCTGCCTGAAAATGAGGATGAATTGGAGAGCACCAACTGTCGCTGTACCAAGACAGACTGACTGTAGCAGTTTCCTCAGAACCAGTGAAACAGGCATTGTGGATCAGGTTAAGGTATCTCTCAACCAGGAAGGATATAAATTTTGTAAAATAAGGGTGAATATAGCTTTATCCATTTTGTGTAACTGGTTTTAGTAAGTAAACCAATTTTACTTAACCTATTTTTATGTGACTTCAGGTACACACTATTAGAATTCCACAGATTGGAGACAAATTTGCGAGCAGACGTGGTCAGAAGGGTATCTATGGTATTCAGTATAGACAAGAGGTAGGTGTCTTTGATCTCCCTCACTCCTAACCCAGAGTTTTGGTGAACATTTTATTAATTCACAGTTTTCTTTAACTTAATTAACTTTTACATTTTAGTGTTGAATGTGAACATATCACCTTGAACAGAATTTAGGACATACAAAAATTTGGGGGTGGTGTCTGTTCTGGTTTTGTAACTAAAAGTAAGATTTTCAATATCTGTTAAGTTTTCTCTAAAAACTTTTCTTTATAGGACATGCCTTTTACCTGTGAAGGTATTATGCCTGATATCATCATAAATCCCCATGCCATCCCCTCTCATATGACTATTGGTCACTTGATTGAATGTCTGCAAGGCAAGGTAAGAGATTGTTTTGAAAAATATAGGTTGTCAATGATGATTTTTCCTAAACAATGATGGATTGTTTCTCTCATATTTGAGCCAGGGTACTTTGTTAAAAGTTGGTATCATACTTATTTTCCAGCTTTCAAGTTGGTTAAAGTTCTGCTTTTTTATTAAAGAAATTTGCAAAATTATGATCAATACATAATTTTTTAAGATGCATTAACTTTATCAACATATATGTTTATCTTATTAACTGGTTCTTTTCTACATATGGAAGAGTTAATTTATTGGTGGTTCATATATTGTGAACTTAGTAATTTTATAGCTGTATTGTCAGCTGTGCATGCATTCTTCTGTGGAGGCATTCTAGTGTTAAGTACCTTAACAAGATAGAATGGCTATAGACTAATACATAAATGATGTCATTTTCCTTGAGCCATTGGAAGTATTTGGGAGTATTACTGTTTTTGTACATTAGCCCATGAATAGATATGTATTTGAAGGATTAAAGTTTGAGTTTTTCTCTTTTATGTTAATTTGTTATGAATATTTTGTGGAAGATGTTAATAAAATGAATCTCTTTATTTTACAGCTTTTAAGTCCTAAAATTTGCCTACTATAGAAAGAGATTTTTTTTACTTGAGTGTATTTTTATTGATATATAACTCGTAAGGGAAAACAAAATGGAAACAGCAATTTTATTAAGATTTTTTTAAACTGGTGTGAAGCAGCATTTTTAACACTTTTATTTCAAAGGTATTGGCTAACAAGGGTGAAATTGGTGATGCCACTCCATTTAATGATGCTGTTAATATACAGAAGATTTCTAATCTTTTGTCTGATTATGGCTATCATCTCAGAGGAAATGAGGTATATTTTCTCTTACTGTAGTAATTTTTTATGTGTATTCTTTATTGCATAGTTTTATTCTTCAAAATCAAACCTTTTAGCACATATTTAAAATATGCACACAAATCATAAATGAACAGCTTGATGAATTTTAACAAAGTAAACATCCCTGCATGACTAATGTAAGCATCTGGAAAGGAAAATCACCTTTTTATGCCTAGAGCCCCCTTCTACTCACTTCCTCCTACCCACACTATAAGCTAGCACTCTCTTGACTGCTAACATTATACATTAGTTTTATCTGTTTTGATTTATACAAATGGAACTATATAGTACATATACATATGTCCTTTAAACTTGTTTAATGTTTAGTTCTGTGCTTCATCATCATCTTGTTATTAATTAGCCATTTATTTGAAGAATGTCAAACATGGAAAAATAGGAAAGGTTGTATAATGTTTCTGTCACTCCACTTCTAGTAATCAACTTGTGAATGATTTTATTACCATATCATCTTCTCACTTGGAATAACTCATAATTATTTTAAAACAAGACCCAAACATCATGTAATTTCTTCTATAAATATTTCAGTTGTATCTATAAAAAAGCAATTCTCAAATTTCTTGATCCTAAGAGTCCAGAGAGCTTTTGTTCATGCAAGTGAGGTATCTCTTGATACTTATTACATTAGAAATTAAAACTGGAGCAGGTGTGGTGTACATATCTGAGGCAGGAGAATTGTAAGTTCAAGGCCATCTTCAACAATGTATAAACAAAACGGGCTATAATAATTCTATAACAATTTTATCCAAAAAAGGGCTAGGGTTCATCAGTAGAGTTCCTCTGGGTTCAATCCCTATTATCGCAAAAACACACACACACACCCCAAAAAATTAATTTGAAAGATTTAAATATTTACTAATTTATTTTGAAAACATTTATAAACTCATTACATGTTACATAAATAATGTGCTTAAAATAGATGCATTTTCCAATTCTGACAAGAGTGATCATGGTTTACATTCTTGTACATTTCTTTAATGAACTGACTTTTTAAAAGATACCTGGTTTAAAAAACAAAACAAAAACAAAAATCCCAACTTTATAAAATGATATGCAGTCCCCAGCACCACAAAGAAAACCTGGATTTTTCTGGCCCCTTCTTATTAATTCCATTACAGTATTGTAAATTTTTAAAAAATATTTAAGTACATGAAGAATATCTGATCTCATGAAGATACCTGGTTAGAAAGGGGAGGGATATTTTGATTTTTTCAGGTAATTGCATTTATTTTTTGATGTGACACCAACACTACAAATTATAGTTACTTAAAGGTTAGTCATGATAATAGAATCTAAACTTCATTGATTTGTTGTGAGCTTTGAATGCATTTTTTGCAAATACAGTTTTTTTCCCCAAATGCATAGTTTTGAAGCATCATAATTGGTCATTTGTAAAATAATGGTTTACTGAGTTATACAGAATTTCACTTGTTGACATATTTCATTACACATGTGTGTGTGTTAAAAAATTGTATTTGTTAATATCACCACTGATATCATTTAGAAAAGGCTATATGGAGAAGCATCAAGTCCATGGTTGTGGGTCATTTTCTAAAATCCTGATTTTTTTTTTTTTTGCTTAGGACAAAAAATTTTTTAAATTTTTTTGTTTGTTTTTAGATGTATACAATACCTTTATTTTGTTTATTTTTGTGTGGTGCTGAGTATTGAACCCAGTGCCTTGCACATGCCAGGCAAACACTTTTCCACTGAGCCACAACACCAGCCCCATTAGGTCAATTTTTAATCATGATTTTCAGCAGATATTTAAAATTGTTATTCTTTTTTTTCATGCAAGAGATTTTGTTAAAGGGACAGGAAGAGAGTCTGCCCACAGGGTGAATGAGAGAGAGAGAAAATGTGTGTGTGTGAGAGAGAGAGAGAATGAGAGAGTGAGAAAAAAGTGTGAGTGAGCAAGAGTAAGAGAGAGAGTAAGGAGAGAAAGTGAGTGAGAGTGAGGAGAAGAAGGAGGGAGTGAGAAAGTGAGTGAGAATGAGAAAGAGAGAGCTAAAATTGTTATTCTTGGAGTAAAAAGTTCACTTTGTTCATTTTCTTTGATTTCTTTGCCAGATATCTAAGTTTGAATTAACATTGTTGGTGTGAATGTTATTGATAACATGGTTGGTGTCAGCTGGCTTTCAGGTAGAAAAGATGTTCTGTTATTAGGAATAAAGTTAGTTGTTCAGAATTGTGCAAGTGCTTTTCTGAAGGACAATCATCTTCTTCCTATAGTGGATACTTTTTTGAGGACTTTCTTTTTGTTTGGAATATTAAAAAGATGGGTATTCCAGGATCAGGGTTTGATAATCATTTTTACTGTTCATTAAGGACATTCTTGGACTGGAAATGTAGTTCAGTTGGTAGAGTGCATGCATGATGCCCTTGTTTGAATCCCCAGCCCCCCCACACACACAAACACACACACAAAGACATTCTTAAGTAAAACTGACCTTTACTTCAGGCCAAATACAACTGCTGGTAAAGTTTGATTCCACTGCCTTGATTTATGCTAACATGTCACTAGTTTTATTCACTTTTGCATTATCAAGTACAAGTGTCAACACAGTGAAATAAGCAAAGAATACATTGTATTACTATAAAAATATTTTTGACACTCAGGATGTCTACAGAGCACACTTTGAAAGACTCTGTTCTAAAAGATTAGTACATTTTAAAAAGGTCCTAACCTTCTTAGTATTACTAAATATGAGTTCAGACTTACAATTATTACATAATTCTTTAAACAGTTTTTTCTTTGAACACAACTTTTCATTTCTCTTGTTATACACAATTCAGAGTCACACTATTCTTGCAATCATACATGTACATAGGGTAATCATGTCTGTCTCATTCCACCTTCTTTCCCATACCCATACCTCCTTCCTCCCTTCACTCCCATTATGGATCAGTATCCACATATCACAAGAAAACATTTGACTTTTGGTTTTTTGGGATTGGCTTATTTTTCTTAGCATGATATGCCCTGGCTCCATCCATTTACCTGGAAATGCCATAACTTCATTCTTCTTTAAGGTTGAGTAATATTCCATTGTGGTAAATATATGCCACAGTTTCCTTATCATTTATCATCTATTGAAGAGTTATTGTGAATTGAGGTGCTATAAATATTGATATTACTCTGTCCCTGTAATATGCTGATTTTAGGTCCTTTGGGTATATACCATGGAGTGGGATGACTGGGTCAAATGGTGTAAGGAATTTCCATAGTGCTTTCCAGAGTAGTGGCACCTATTTGCAGTCCTACCAGCAATGTATGAGTGTTCCTTTTCCCCCACATCCTTGACAACACTCATTGTTGCTAGTATTCTTGATAATTGCCATTCTGACTGGAGTGAGATGAAGTCTTAGACCAGTTTTGTTTTGCATTTCTCTAATTGCAAGAGATGAAGAACATTTTTTCATGTTTATTGATTGATTGCTTTTCTCTGTGAAGTGGTCAATTCCTTAGCCCATTTATTGATTGGGTTATTTGACTTAATTTTTTTGGGGGGGTGTTAAGTTTTGTGAGTTCTTTATATATCCTAGAGATTAGTGCTCTGTGTGTGTGGTAAAGATTTTCTCTCATTTGGTAAGCTTGTTCTTCACATTACTGATTGTTTCCTTTGCTGAGAAGAAGCTTTTCAATTTGAATCCATCCCATTTATAGATCCTTGATTTCACTTCTTGTGCTTCAGGAGTCTTGTTAAGGAAGTCAGGTCCTAAGTCAACATGAGGGATATTTGGGCCTACTTTTCTTCTATAAGATGCAGGATCTCTGGTCTAATTCTTAGGTCCTTGATCCACTTTGAGTTGAATTTTGTGCAGGGTGAGAGATAGAGGTTTAATTTCATTTTGCTGCATACGGATTTCCAGTTTTATGAGCACCATTTGTTGAAGAGGCTATCTTTTCTTCAATGTATACTTTTGGTGCCTTTGTCTAGTAAGAGATAACTGTATTTATGTGGGTTTGTCTCTGTGCCTTCTATTTTGTACCATTGGTCTACCTGTCTATTTTGGTGCCAGTACCATGACATTTTTGTTACTATAGCTCCATAGTATAGTTTAACATCTGGTATTTTGATGCCTCCTGCTTCACTCTTCTTGCTGTGTTGCTTTGGCTACTTTGGGTCTCTTAGTTTTCCAAAAGAATTTCATGATTGCTTTCTCTATTTCTATGAGGAATGTCATTGGGAAATTTGTTGGTTTTTAAACAGGATGAAAATAGGGTTATGTTTTGCAATTGATATGTTTCTGAAGTCCTTTTTAAAAATAATCTAGAGGCTGACCTCCATCCTTTTCTTCTTGTAGATAGGTGAAGAAATAGGACTATTTATTTTGGAAGGTTTAAAATAGTCTGGGTTTTGCTGTTTACATCTCATGGTTATGTTGTTCTATAAAGAGCTAATTATATCAAAAGGTTCAATGATACTTAGGGTTTGAGGGTTTTTTTAAATGTATCAGACATTGAATTCAGTGTGCAGTAGCACTGAGCTACACTCCTAGCTCTTTTTATTTTGAGACAGGGTCTCACTAAATTGCTGAGGCTGGCCTTGAACTTGCAGTCTTCTATCTCAGGGTATCAAATTTCTGGAAATACAGGTGTGTGCCACCATGCCTGGCCTCAGGCTTGAGGTTTGGACAGTTATACCTCTTACGTGGTATCATGTATTTATAGTGTCTGGTCACCTTTCTTTTTATGATATAGTAGCTACTGATGATCACTGTCTTAAGCAGATTTCAAAATAATGAGTTTGTTATTCAGTATTCTTCAAAGTTGAATAATGACTTTTTTTTTTTTTTTTGAGAAACACATAGGGGACTCCTGTTCCAGAGGCCCATCAGTGGGAACATTTTTTTTTCTTTGTAATACTGTAAATCTATTTGTTTTGTTTTATGTATTTTATGTTAATACATTTGTTATCATCCTCTGGCACAATGTATTTCATTTCTGTGTTGGGGAAACCTATAATCATTCACCTGTTTTTCTATTGCATTTGCCAACATTACATTTATCATTTCAGGTGTTTCTTCTTGGGAAGCTCGTTTATTGAAAAGCTGCTTTGTTTAGATTTACTTTTGTAATTCACTTTTGAATGTAGAGTTGAATTCTAGAAAGTTAAATAATAATATGATGAGCCTATTCACCATGTGTTTTATGAGGAAAATTACATGCTGTACTTGAGATATAATGTATTTATTCCATTTGGGTGCCTTCTAATGAACATCAAATGGTTGTTAGGCTTCTCTCTTTCCTACCAGCAGAGAGAATGCTAGGTGTTTTAGTTAGCTGTTTTTGCTGCTGTGACTAAAAATCTGACCAGAACAATTGTAGAAGAGGAAAAGTCTATTTGAGCACTAACAGTTTCAAAGATCTTAGTCCTTAGAAGGCTATCTCCATTCCTTGTTGGCTCAAGGTGAGGTAGAACATCACGGAAGAAGAGTGTAGCAGAAGGGGAAGCAGCTTATTTGGTGAGCAAGTAGCAGAGAGACTCCACTTGTCAGATACAAATATAAACCCCCAAATCCATGCTCCCAATTCCCACCTCCTCCAGCCACACCCCACCACTTCAGTTACCACTCAGATAACTGCTATTAGGGGATTAATTCACTGATTGGGTTAAGATTCTTACAACCTAATTGTTTCTCCTCTGAACCTTCTTGTATTGTTTCACACATGGGCTTTTGGGGGATACCACATATAACCCTAGGGTATATAAATTAAGGTTGGATTCTCTTTCTTTGCTAGTATCATCCTTAACCTTTGTTGTTAGTCAAGGTGGTGTTTATAATTTTAAAAAAGTACAAAATAATCTGATGTTTCCCCTCAATAGTGATGGCGGCCTGCATTTTGGAGAAATGGAACAAGATTGTCAGATTGCCCATGGAGCAGCCCAGTTTTAAGACAAAGTTTGTTTCAGGCATCAGATCCATATCAGGTTCATGTTTGCAATCTTTGTGTAATAATGGTAATTGTTAACACCAGGACCCATACATATGAATGCAGGGGTTGTCGCAATAAAATCCAGGTGTGTATAGACTTGATCATTTTTTAAGATATAATCATGTTGGGCTATTGATCCAGGAAGACTGAGTATGATGGAACAGGTTGGTCTTTTCCCAATTTTGGTAACATAGCCTCTGTGAGATGCCTAGTTTTATACAAGGAAAAAGACTTATTTTTCCAAGTCCGTGGAATTTTGATAATTTATCAAGGCCATTCATGGTTTTGAAATAATAAGACCTTCCTTGCACAGGAATTTTAAAGAGCAAGCTTTTCTTAAACCTTTTGAGGAGGATGAATACAAATTGTGTCTGGAAAAAAAAAGGTAGAAAACATCACAGAGCCTGGTTAGGGGAAAGAAGTACCTGAAGCAAGGAGACAGGATAGGTGAACACTTCAGTGCTGCTTGTTCACTTGTCAGCTATAGTATCAAATTCTTACCTTTTTCTGGGGCTAGAAAAGTGGGGTCACTGCATACAATCCTGCTAATTACTACTTAATTTTTCTTTTCAGATTTCTTTGGTGTGAATGTCTTACGCATGCAAGCTGTTGTTCCAGGAACTTATATCTATGAGCATTGCACCTTGAATGATGAGTGTTCTTGCTGGGCACAGTGGTACAGGACTATAATCCCAGAAATGTGGGAGACTGAGGCAGGAGAATGGCAAGTTCAAGTCAGCCTCAATAATTTAGCAAGACTTTTTTTATAAATAAGTAAATGAATTGAACTGGGGATATAGCTCAATGGTGGAGCACCCCTGGGTTTTATCCACAGTACCAGGAAAAATAACAAAAAAGTGTCTTATTTCTATGACATAGCTTTAAAAGAATGACAATGTATTCTGTTGCAATAGAAAACAATTTGTTTTGTTTAATGATATGAATGCTTTTCTTCTGTAAATAGACAATAAAGTTTTCTAGAGAGTCTTAATGTGTTGTCTTTAATTGGTATTTTTCTGTGTTAAAACAAGTGAATATAACAAACATTAGTGGATTGGATTATAAAAACTTGTTACTAGGCAAGAACAGGATTGTAATTATCTGGGACTACTTTTAGCTATTGTTGAGTAATGTAGTTTTTAGGTTTATAGTTCAGCACCTTCACCTGTTAAAAGGTAAAAAGATAAAAATCAGTTACATATATGGATATTGTTGACTTTCTAATTAGCAATTACTTCAGTGTTACAGATAAAAAAAGATGCTAAAATGCAGGAATAAAGGGTAGGGCATGGTGATGGGCACTCACACACAGTCCCAGCTACTTCAGCAGCTACTACAGGAGGGTCTCTTTGACCCTGGAGTTCAAGCCCAGCCTGGGCAACATAGCAAGACACCATCTCTTTAGAAATGCAAAACAAAACATTTGGATAAAGGATAAATGGGTAATAGTATAAATGACATGTTGAAGTTCTCTGAGGAATTTTAGCTATACAATGTTAGATATGGAAGGTAGTTTTACTGCTTTGGTCTATGTACAAAAGAGGATCTTATTATAGGCCTGGAAGCGGACAGTTCAGAAACACTAAGATGAGGTCCAGCAAGGCTAAGGAATTTTCTTTTGTGGTTCACATATCATTCAAAAATGCCACGTGTGTAGAAAAACTTATGGGAAATAGAAGCCATTCCAGTCAGGTTTGAGTTTTGATTCTACATGAAAGATAAGTTGAAAGCCTCTAAGTCATAATATTTGCCTTTGTCAGTCATCCAAATACTCTTTTGGAACCATGTAATCTACAATTAATGGCATACTAAATGCCCTTGGGGATTCCTAACTTAACTGAATTTTTATTAATAGTTGTGTTTGATGCTTTGATTCGTGGTTCTGTTTATTAAGCAGAAGTACTAGTCATTCTTTTGAGTGGCTGTGAGATTGATTACATACCTTTTTTCACTGGTATTTTATGTAAAGCATCAACCACTGTAATTTCTGCTGAAGTGGAAATTTGTCCTTGGGAATTGGATGCATGAAGTTCATATTCTCCAGCATCTTCCTTACTTATGGGAGATACATGTGGAGGAAAGAAGCATCTTTGTTTCCTCTGGTACTCTTTTTGTTCCCCTAGTAGTTTCCATGACATCATAATTTCCTAAGATTACCAAGGGATTTGCATCAAAGACACTGCTAGAATTAGTGCAAATCCTGTGCTGGAAGACTTACTGTCTGTTGAGAGGATTCATACTCTGAGGAAATGTCACTGGCAATTTTTTTTTTAAATTTTAGGATGGACACAATATCTTTATTTTATTTATTCACTTATTTTATGTGGTACTGAGGATCAAAACCTAGTGTCTGATGACATGCTAGGCAAGTGCTCTACCACTAAGCTACAACCCCGTGGTCAACTTTTGAAATAGTGCTGAGGGTTAAAAACTGGATAGGTGCACATGCCAGTTTGAGAGAAACCTTGATAGGTGATATTTTCTGAGTAATATCTGATTATCAAAGGTCAAATATAATTTATTAATCACTACTCAAAATAATGCTTGGGTCATTTAGTTTCCTATGAGAATTTTGCTTTGAACTTTTAGGAAAAAAACTGAGTTCTCATTAACTCACTGGTTGTTTCTAAAATATCCAACTTCATCACTTCCTTTAGTTTCCTTTGAATGGGACCAGTGAATTTTTGGTCAAACTATTCCAAAGAGATGTGGAAGAGGAAGTACTTTCAGGCTGGCAAAGACATTGGGTACCTTTGCCAGGCCTGTGTGTGTCTAATCCTAAGAAACAAATTCTTGCCAGCTCTTGGTATTCACCAACACACAGGTAGTTATTTCATGCTTTTCTGGGCCACCCTGGGTCTGAATGACCAGGTTGCCCCAGTTCCCAGTCAAGCATTCTGTCCTTCGAACTCCATACTGACTCCTTTGTACCTGCAAAAACACAAGGGAAGTCAGTTCTCCTCATCAAAACATCAACTTGGAAATGGATACATTGCCAGAATTGCACATGGTGGTCATCAGACTTTCTCATTGGGTTAAAATCAGCACTTTACCTACTTGTTCCTTTTCCCCAAATATTTACAAAACAGAGGTTCTCTTATATTTCTTCTGTTCCCAATATTTACAAAACAGAGGTCCTCTTACATTTTCTGTTTTCCTCTAAGCAGCATGTTTCAACCAAAACTAATGTACTTTTCTACAAGCGTGGGGAATGTGTGAGGTCAGGCTTTTCTGCCATTGACTGCTATCACTCACCCAGGCCCTTAGAAATTCTCCTCAGTGCTTGGCCTTTCCTGCCCAACAGGCCATGTTAGATTGACAAACTTTCACCCAGTGCTAGTTTTATCTTTGGTGAGCTTCAGGCTCTTCCTATAACAACCTAATAAATGGATAAATAGTAGCTCAAGTTCAAAGTAGTTCTGTTATTTTTTTTCTGAAGGCTAAGTATTCATCAAATAATTTACAGAAGACCTGAGGTCAAAAAGTCCTGTTAGATACATACTGCTGTCCTTGTTCTCTTATGATAAAACTTGCTGCCTATTTCTGTGCATGTCATGAGGAGATTCAGAAGATGGGTTAGGAGAAAATTTAGTTAGTTTAAGGCCAATATATATAAGCTTTGGAAAACAGAAGAAATTGTAGTCCCTCCACGTGTACTCCTTAGCAAGTTAGTTGCAGAGTACAAAATTTTAAGGTTTAAAAAAGATACAGGAAGCAATATTTGTTCATTCTATCTAGGTGTCTTTTAAGAACCAAGTGAGTATTGTTATTATCTTTGTAATTAGGAAGGATTTAAATTTCAGAGAGGTAGTTTTCTTTTCATTTTCTTCTATGCCAAAGTCATTGTTAATTTTTTAAATGGAATTTTCTCACATTGCTACCATTAGAGAAAACCAGGTAATTCAATCTTTCTCATATGAATGCTTATAAAGACAAAATGGATAACTGCTATGTTTTTCCTTTAATTCTCCAAATACCTGGCAGAAATGGTGTATTTTAGTAGCTTTTGAATTACTTATTTAAAAATGGTTTTGGGGCTGAGGGTATAGCTCAGTGTTAGAGTGCTTGCTTAGCAGGTGCAAGGACTGAGGTGTGGCCCCCAGCACATGCAACATGCACACACACACAGAAAAATAATGGATCTTAATAATTTGGGATAATTAGTAATTTGGTTCAGTGGTTAAAGTAATATCTGTGGCTTTTATTTATAAAATCCAAGAATTGTATAGATTTTTAGTGGTGGATTTGCTTTTGAGAAATATCTTTGTTTTAATGCTTTAGGAAAGTGAAGATAAAAAACAATCATTTTCATCCTTTTATTACCTGATTAAAAATATGGAATGCTTCATGAATTTGTGTGTCATTCTTGCACAGGGTCATGTTAATCTCTGTAGCATTCCAATTTTAGTATATCTGCTGCCAAAGCAAACACTTGTATAAAGGTTTTGTGTATGACCAAAACAAAAACACTATAGCACAGATGTACTGGATCTTAGCAACTGAGTAGTTGATTCCTGCCATTGCAACCTGGTGAGCATCGTCTTCATCAAGAACTTGCTAATGATATAACCCCAAGAGCATACTCGTGACAATGATCTCACCTCTCAATTCCTGAGAGTTGACTTATCTCAAGGAACACCTCCTCTTAAGAAATGCAGGTGACTATTGAAGCACTACTAACTTTCAGCACAGCTCCATGCTGAAAGTCTGATTGTAAGAGGCTTGTGTGTCCATCTGGTACTTGCTCAACTGTGCTGATTCTATTGATGAATAAGGAGAAAAAGTTGAGACCAGGGAGGGTTAGCATATTCAAAAGAGTTTTTTTATTTTTATTTCTTTTTCTCTGAGTCATGGGGGATTCAAACCCTAGCCCTTGCTAGGTGAATGCTCTAAAAAATTACCTATTTCTTCAGCACCAGAAGAACCCCTTTTAGGTACCCTCTAGATCCTATATGGGTCTGAGTATCTGAAATTCTATGCAGAAAAACCAGTCTCAGACAAAGCCAACAAATTTCTAATGCATTCTTCATTTTCCTTTTCCCAGCAATCATGCAAAGAACATTTTGTGCACATCATGACCCACAATCTAGGACAGTATCATGAGGGGAAAGGTTTATCCCTGTCTATTGCAGGAGGAAAAGGGTTGTAACTGATCAGTGAGCAGAAAATGACATCAGTGAGCATGGGGGCCTGGGTCAGGGGAAAGGCAGGCACATGTGGGAATTAGAATATGCTCAGGTTGTTAGTATAAAGGCCATCAAATGTGGATAAAAGCAGACTCACTATCTATGCCAATCTACACTTCTAACCATGTCTTCTTGGGCTACTCACCAAATGGGGATTATTAACCCCCTTCTCCTTTTGGGTCAGTTTCCAAGCCATCAGTTGGAGTAGTCAGGGACTAAAACTGACTTAAATGGTTCTCAGATTTCCTTCTCATCAGTACTTGGTAGCGTGGAATGAGAAAAGTACCATCCTCTTTGAGTTTACTCTTGACAGATTAGGTTGAGGCACTCCCAGAGTGCTGCTAATTTTTGGAGATCTAAATGGAAAGTTTAACCATCAGACACCAAGCTCTGCATGGGATATTTCCTTGGCTGAAGTCTACTCTGTACAGATCAGATAGACATACCACTAGGGCCTGGCAGATGTCTGTCACTGCTGTGTGTCTGGATCTTGGGAACTTACCAAGATTTCTACTTGTAGAATGCAGTGACCAAACATCTCAGGTGGTGGGGGTGGGGCTACATCAGAACCCTGCACAGTGCACTCACACAAGTATGGCCTTCCAAGGTCCAGTTCTCACAATCACTTGTTCCCATTCAATCTCCCAAACTCTTCAACTGGTTGTCCTCACTACCAGACTCAAAAGGAAAGAAGGCTGAACTTCCTCCTGTATCTCATTGTGTATAAACTTCTCTGTGCCTATTTCAATAGCATTCCACCACAGTCACCCTGGGCCACATGGTAGGCACTCTAGGGTTTTCACAGCAGTGAATTCAGTTGTGACCTCCACAAGATGGCTCTCTGCCACAGGACTCTGCTCACAAGTTGAGAAATGTGAATCACTTGTGAGCTAAGTTCAGACTGCCTTTCTGCTCTGTAACTGTACTTCCTTTTTTTTTTTTTTTTTTTGCCAAATATGACCACTATGTTTCTCTTTTTCTTTTCTCACAATGTCTGCCTGCCAGGTTTTGCTACTGTCACTGCCATCAGGCAGAGTACTGATGTATCCTTTATAGCCCTCTATGACAAAGACCAGACTTTCTGGGTCTCTTCCAGTCTCTGTGTCTAGCAGTGAACTCCCTCAGACACTTGCATGATTGTGCAGCTGTTCTGCAGCTACTTCAATTCTGAGCCACAGGGAAGCTAAAAAGTATAGTTTCCAAATATGCTGCCCTCTTAGCTTCTTTAAAACTTTAAAAAACAGAGTAAATATTCTTTATTTATTAAAAATAAATCTTACTCTGTTTTCTTATGAGGGAATTTCCCCACATAAAAACTTTATACTGAGAAAACATGATGTATTTACATGGACTAGAAACTGTAATGACTACAAACAGGTGAGTGTGCATTAGATTGGCGCTTTGTTGGAAATATCATATGTATAATTTTATTAGATTATTCTTGTTTTAATTTCCTTAATAAAAAGATCACAGAATATTCTAAAAATGGCAAGAAGGGAAGATTTTGTTACCCAAATCAAGGAACATTAACTGTCAATGAAAAATGCTAGTTACACCAACTAAGAAATAAGGATATGTTTTAGAAATAAGTTCTTGATCTACAAAACACATTTAATGCGAGCATCAGAGTTCAAAATATTTGATGATTCTTTGGCATCTTTAAATGTATTACTTTTTCTTATCTATATTCCCAAACAGAATTTAAACAGAAAAATTAAAAAAAATTCTTTGCAACATCTCCAAAGATTTTCTTGCATTTTGATACTTTAAACAAATACATGTTGCCTGAATGTCCAAATACACAACTGCATGTAGGAAACAAGAACTTAACAAGCTGTTTTTGCCTAATGGGTAACTAAAAGCAGGATAAAACATCTCGGCATTTCTGCCTCCATTGTCTCTTTTATTACCTTAAACTTTGGATCAACTTTGCAAATAGGCATGCTATTCACTTAAGGAGTGTTTAAAAACTGATAATACAAGTTTGATTAACCCTCAGCTTACCTACTCTATCCCATCTTTTCCAAGACTGGGGAGATCAATAAGAGAAGTAAGGTAATGTTAATGGCCTGTTAACTGCCAATTTCTGTGCCATCCTGTCCCAGTCCCTCAGAATGGTACCGAAGAGTCTCCAGTCATTGTCCTTAATGTTCCAGAAACAGGCAAATCAGCCAATGATGAGGCTGATTACTTCTTAAGCTTCATAGAACCAATTCTGAAATAATGACCAACCACACCAATATGACCAACACTGTCTAATTATGCATACTTCCTGCTTCCTGCTCCAATTCTTCTTCTATTTGAACTTAAAGCTCACATCAATATCCTCAAAGGCAGGCTGGTCTTTGATCCCCCTGGTCTTTCTGATTTAGCTCTACTGATTAAATTGTCTTTTTCCATTACTTTTTCCCATTTGACTTCTGCAGTGAGTGACCAGATCTAATTTTTTGGAACCCCTTGAACTTAGGACCCCTATGGCCTAAATCTCTGGTAAGAGACCATAGGATCCAATCATGTGAAAGAAAAGAAAGAAATGAAAAGAAAAGAAAGAAAAAGAAAAGAGAAAGAGAAAGGTAACCAACATCACAAAAACCATTCATAGCAAAATAATAGAAAGTTGAACTTCACAGGAAGTAAATGTGCATATTTTTGAGTGTTTTTTTTTCTGGAATTTAAAAAAATTAGCAAATAAAATTGTATTATTTATGTTGTACAACATGATGTTTTAGAATATATATACAATATGGGACGGCTAAATCAAGGACCCTCTCTGGAGATGGTGTGGACCTCACACAAACTAGACATATACTCTTACCATTGAGTTATATCCCCAGACTGCATAAATCAAGCTCACTAGCATATAAGTCACATACATTTTTGAGCAGTGTGGTGAGAGCAGATAAAATTTACTATCTTAGCAATTTTCAAGTACACAGTACATGTAATTACTATATTCATCACATTATAAGACAGAACTGAATTTATTCCTAACTAAAATTTGGTATCTTTTGACCAGCATCTCCCTAATCCCCACCAAGACTATTTTTTGCATACTTGCAGTTTTCCAAGCTTCTACTTTT
Organism: Sciurus carolinensis; assembly: GCF_902686445.1. NCBI lineage: Eukaryota > Metazoa > Chordata > Mammalia > Rodentia > Sciuridae > Sciurus > Sciurus carolinensis. Next base: position 1,886,967 of record NW_025920103.1, read on the forward strand.
ATAGTAAAAATAAACTTCACTTTTTAAAAAAGCCTGCAAAATATACTCAAATATGTGGTTGCCATTTAAGAGTAGCATGGTTACCTAGACAAAACAATTTCTAGGTCACAGAAGAGAATAAAATAAATACAACTTAAACTCCTTTGTTTGAACTAAGACTGAGAAGAAAAGGAAAGTATTCTTTGTAACAAAATGACTCAAATTCATATACAGCTAAACCTAGAAAAGTAAATAATAGTTTTCAAATACTGACAATAAATAGGAACCACAAATTAATTTTCCAAAAGCAACACCAGAAAGTTATTACATGTTATAGACCCGTACTAAAAGTAGACAAAATCATAAGCCTTCAACCTTAAAAAAAAGTGCTCGTAATATATAAATAGCTGGATAAATCAAGGTGAAAATTTTAATTTGTATTCCAAAAAATGATTTTTAGCACCTTTTGAAAATCAAAAATTATACAGTTGATAACATTTCTCATAACTGAATTGATGCATCTGGGAGAGGGATACAAGAGAAGAAAAGTCACTCTGAAGGACCACTAATAAGATTAACTCAAAGCCTTCTGCTGAGCTGGGCAGAACACTTGCCTAGGATGCGTGAGGCACTGGGTCCAATTCTCAGCACCAGATAAATAAATAAAATAAATGTCCATCAATTAAAAAAAAGCCTACTTCTTGTAGTGTGGTGAATGATCAGTCTTTTTACATTTCCAGTTCAACACAGATATCACATTTACACAACATGTCATTCAAAAACTACTAGAAAATTAAAAAATGGAATAGAAAATACAAGCTTATATGTTTAATTATTATGACATAAGAGAGAAATTATTATCAAATTACTCCACATTTCCCAAAACCTTCAGTTTCTGTACTGACATACTGCAGCTCCAGTTCACTGATACCTCTTCCTGGTGGGGGCAGGAGTGGAGCACCACCAACATGACACTCACAGTTGATACCCAGTGCTCACTAGTTAGACCACATCAGCCACCCACAAATAAATTCCACTGAGATTTCTTTTCCCACAACTTTTCTTTCTCTATGATCTTAAATAAAATAGCATGTGAAAATTATGCAAAGTGAAGAGTTTCCAATCTCAAACCTAGACAAACAAAACAAAATTTAAAAAAACAATAGTCCAACTGGAAATTCATATGCAGCAAACTGCAACTAAATCCCTACCTCTCACCCTGCACAAAACTCAACTGAAAATGGATCAAGGTCCTAGGAATTAGATCAGAGACCCTGCACCAAATAGAAGAAAAAGTAGGTTCAAAACTTTACCATGTTGTTTTAGGATCAGACGTCCTTAATAAGACTCCCAAAGCACAAGAAATAAAAGCAGGAGTCAAAAAATGGAATAGATTCAAACAAAAGCTTTTTCTCAGCAAAAGGAACAATCAACAATGTGAAGAGAGAGTTTACAGAGTGGGAGAAAATCTTTGCCACATGCACTTCAGATAGAGCACTAACCTCCAGAATTTTTAAAGAACTCAAAAAACTTTACACCAAGAATACAAATAACCCAATCAATAAATGGTATAAGGAAATGAGTTGATACTTCACAGAAGATCTACAAGCAATCAACAAATACACAAAAAGTGTTCCACGTCTCAATGTAAATCAAAACCACCCTAAGATTTCATCTCATTTAAAACTCATTATCAAGCAACAATAGGTGTTGACAAGAATGTGAGGGAAAAGGTACACTCATACATTGCTGGTGGGGTTGCAAATTGGTGTAGCCACTCTGAAAAACAGTATGAAGATTCCTAGAAAACTTGGACTAGAAACACCATTTGACCCAGCTATCCCACTCCTTGGCCTATACCCAAAGGACTTAAAATCAACATACTACAGTGATACAGACACATCAATGTTTATAGTAGCTCAATTCACACTAGCTAGATTGTGGAACCAACCTAGATGCCCTTCAACAGGTGCATGGATAAATAATCTGTTTCATATATACACGATGGAATATTATTCAACCATAAAGAAGAATAAAATTGTGGCATTTGCAGGTAAATGGATGGAGTTGGAGAATATCATGCTAGGTGAAATAAGCCAATCCCAAACACCCAAAGACCAAAGGATTTCTCTGATAAATGGATGATGAAACATGATGGGAGGTGGGGGGAGATAGAAGAATGGAGGAAGGATGGATTTTGTAGAGGAAAATAAGGAATGAGGTGGGGACAGGGGGAAGGAAAGATAATAAAATGAGACATCTTTATCCTATGTACTTGTCTGTTTACACAAACAGTGTGACTCTACTTTGCGTACAACCAGAGAAATGAAAGTTGTACCCCCTTTGTGTACAATGAATCAAAATAATAATAATAAGAAAGCTCAATAAATACCTATTCCATTTTGACCTATTACTTTAAGTGATAAATACCAGGTACTAGATTTCCATTTAAAATGGGGATTATACAAAGCAAATAAATATGCTTCAGTCAGATATCAAAGACTTGCCATTTCTGATCTACTAAAACTTTGTTAGTAAACTTAATTTAGTGTTTTAATAGAAATAAGTAGTAGAAATTGGTTTACTCAACTTGAGTAAGAATTGATTTTGAGAGTAACCTGATCAAAGGTAAACAAACACAAAAAACTGAACACCTGTTGACTAATCTAATACAATTTCTCCAAATGGAAAATTGTGATGCCACAAGGTCATCTCGCCTAAGTATGTCAGCTATTTTATAAAATTATATTTAATTTTCCTTTAATTATAAAAATAAAGAGTTATTCTACTGGATATATTCAAAAAGATTTGTTTCCAAGAAATAAACATTTGAGTCTGTTAGAATTTTCATACCTCATTAAAACAAAAAAAAATTTCTGCAAAACAGTTTTAAGTCTAGTCACTTAAACAAGTAATCTTAGTAATCTTTAAAATTTTGTTCTACTTATTACATTAGTAATCTGAGATACTAAACTCCAAGATTATTCATCCAGGTGGTCAGATCCTGAACTATAAATCTAATATCTGAACAGTTACAATGGCTATATATATTGATAAAATATATCACAAAACAAATGATATTTTGGAGCAGAAGGAAAAAAAAAACAACTCAGAAATCCAATTACACTGCTGTGGTAGAATAAGCCTCATATATAGACTCAAAGACTCAGTTTTACATTGGATATTGTGGGTACCCTGAAGAAGTTACCCAACTGTCCTAGGCTTCAGTTTTCCTACCAGTCCTACTTCCAAGAAAAGCAGAACTATATACAGAAATGAATTGAAAATGTAAAGCCGCACACCAAATGCACCTACTAAGAAGAATACCCATGCTTTGTACCCAACCACTAGGGAGCTACCCACAGCAGCATCAAATTCACAGGTCACTTGCTACCAGGAGGGGCAATGAGTTTCTAATTTGAGATTCCACCTCTGGAAGGTATAAAAATTTTATTTTTAGAAGTGTTGTAAAGGAAATAGAACACTACAAATGAAAAAGAATTATTTAAGCAAAATGGCTACTTGTCACACATTGAGAGGTTACATGAGATTCAAAGAGCAATACCTAATTAAATCATTTATATTCAGAATTTCTATGTAATATATGTTAAATATAAAATCCACAAAGAAAAACCCCACAGACCATAAAAATATCACAAATGCAAGTTAAACAGATTAGCCACATATACCACCAAAGTATTGCTGCTCTGCTCTCATTTCTTCCAATAAAACAGTAAAGACGAACAGGCAAGAACAGGTACATATCTCTGTCCTTATTCTCACTTTAGCTAAAGATATATTTGATGATCTCACTCCCCCTGAGCAAACAAGGATTATATGATTGGATCTGTTAGGACAACAGAACAAAAGAGAATAGACAAAGAGACTCAAATATGTAACATTTACAGGGTACCCATAAACAAAGGACTACTGGAAATTGTGCTATTAATAAATATCTGGACAAAGGACTAGACTTTTTTTGTTTTTTTAAAAGATATTTTTATTTGTTGACAAACATTTATTTATTTTTAATTTTTTTTTCAGTTTTAGGGACACAATACTTTTATTTTTATATGGTGCTGAGAACCAAACCTAGTGCCTCCTCACACGTTAGGCAAACACTCTAGCACTGAGGCACAATGCCAGCCTATGGTTTTTAACTCTTCATGATATTGCTGATTCAATTATACAACTGTTGAGATTATATTCAAGAATTTAAATTTTAAATTATAATTAAATTTATATAAATTATAACACAAATTAAATTATAAAATAAAATAGTGTCTGATATGTAAAGTAACTTCACTCTGATATGTGAAGTTACAGACTAGAGGATGATAGAAAAACATTTCACTTTGATTTTTTTGCATTTATAAAATTTGAAGACTTACTAGATTTTACTGTCATCTCAAGCAAACTATCAATGACATTGGATAGGAGTCCTTTACTGGATATTCTCAAAAGACCTAATATTACAGGAACTGCTTGATACTCCAAAAACAATGTTTTTCCTTCATCTGTCATCAAATCCAAACAGAGAGAAATAATCAAATGCCTGAGCCAGGTAATCAGCTGAAAAACAATGCAAAATCATCTGCATATCAGTAATCAGGTTGGTAATCAGAGAGATAAAAAGAGCTTCATCAAAAGAAAAACAAAAACTAAACGACAAGGGATCACAGGCTAAATTTAGATTAATTTCCCCTTAATTTGTTAGAACTCAGTGGGAAAGGGAAGGATATGGTAAATTTCCTTTAAAATTTTTGTCTTTTAGTACTGAAACAACAAATAAGATCTATTTCTTTCTAGTAACCATTTTGTGAATATAGTTTGGCAAGTCATTTCTGCATCTTGTTTGATTTGATAAGACCATGGAAAGATCCCAGCAGGTAAGTTTCAGGGTGCAGCCTAGTTGTAAATCAGCAGCCAAGAAGGAGAGGCATGGCAGTTTGTATGAGGAAAGAACAACTCTCTTTGCATGTCTGGTTCATCCTGTCCTCCTTCCAACACACTGAGGGAATGACTCCCTCCTCTCTCATGAGCCCCCAGAGGAGTCACTCACCTTCACATGGAACATGGACATCCCATGTTCAATCTGTCTCCTTTCCAGACTTCCTTGGATAGGTGGATAAACCCAACAGGTGGAATGTGTCCTAAATCAATGATCTCCTAACACATGGCACGGCACTGCAGGCTCTTCTGAGCTAAGCACTCACCACCCATCTCTCCATGTGGCTGCTAGGACCCTAGGCTAGTTTCCTGACTCTGATGAAATCCCGGGTTGTCCCAGTGGTGGAGGAGTAGGGTTGAAGGGCAAATCCACTGGTGCCGGTGCTAAGATGTTTGAACCAAGTGCTCTCAAGCACCCCTCAGTCTCAGCTTGTTCCACTGGAATTTGTGGGGACTAATAGCCTGCATCAGGAGCCAGATGAGCTGCCTGTCGGCAAGAATGGTGTGGCCAATGGAGCACAGCTCCACCTATTGGACCTGGGTGGAAGTGCGATCTGTCAGACTTCAATGGGATCCCTTGTCCTGCCTGGTTAAGTGGGGATTTATCGCTCACGGGGATTTATCCCAATTACAGCCTGTTTCCTCACCACCCGAGCAGCAAGGATAGAATTATTTCTTTAAAAAGGCAAAACCCTGGCACCCGCTTCCTTCTTCTATCCTCTTACCCTCACAGCTGAGCCACTGCATGTCTTGAATGTGGGATGAAGTGGCCAGGAGCTGAAAGGTCTCTGGTTGCCATGGGAACAGTGACGCTTCCATATTCTCAATCCACTCCTCTATGACCTCAGGTGGAATCTGGAGTGCAGGTGCAATGTCACTGGAGCCACTCGTGAAAGTTTGTTGCCAAGGCTTTATAAACACTGTGGGGAGTGCAATCAAGTGCCTTCTCCTACCAGAGTTTTGAAAAGCAGTGACATTCACAATGTAGCTGACCAATGCCTGCTCCTTTCCCTTTGATTAGAGGAGTTCTCCCATGGATGGCTCTCAAGTCTCAGGAGAATTGTTAACCAATTGTTACATTTCTCTGAGGGGAACTGATTGCAATGAAATGAATGAAGAATCAAGGAAATGACTTTAGCCACTTATCTCTCTGTAATAAATCTTGAGAGTAATAAGTGAAAACATAATGAGGAGAAGATAGAAATTTAAAGAGGAATGTTTCTTTGTACTGCCATGTTTCGATTCTTTGACCCCAGACCATATAAGCCATCACCACATGCCTTTGCCTGTTTATATCTCCCAACAGGGTCTGGCTAAATTGCTGAAGCACTTTTCCTGAGGGAAACAGGCTTAGAAGAGGAGGCACAACTTCCTCTGCCTCAACAATTCCTGAGATGCTGGGCAAGATTCAGCACCTGAACTGGCTTGTGCATCATGCACAGCTCTCTGCTTTTTAGAATTTTTCAAAGAAAAGTCAAAAGGAAACACAAGAAAAAATATTTATAGGAAAATGTCATTTGATTTTGAATGTAATGTCTAGGGATTCATGTGTGAATTATCTCCAATATCTCCATTGGTAGTCACCTATTAAGCATCTTCTCAATCCCACATAGTCCTGCCTCTGCCCCTGCTCCTGGCGACCTTGGATCCCTGATATATTTTTCTGCTCATGGATAAATCAGCTACTTCCATTTTTGTCCTTAATTAAGAGGGGGAAACGCTTTCCCTCAGGCCACAGGGCTAGGCTTAGGTATTGACATGGAAACAAGTTCCACGCTGGATTTTTGAGAACAGGAGAATTAGGAATTCCTTAGACATTGTTTGGCTTGGTCACGATTGCTTCTCTGCATACTATTTCACAAATTAAGACTGTAGGTGATCAAGTGTTGGAACTCAGAGAAGCCATTCCAGCACAGGTCATATAGCCCATCTCAGAGTGCCTGCCTCGAATGCTTGACTCCCGGGTTTAAGTCCCCAGCACTGTGGGATTGTGGAAATAACAAACAAGAGAAACCAATCCTGAGCCTCCCAACCTTCTTTCATCTCTCTTTTTCTTTTATTACTCCTTTCATCACAAAAGAAATCAACACTCTAAAACAGCACCAATTTTACATGCAACCCAATTCCACCAACACCTTTCAGCAGACTACTGTTCTCCAAGAGAGCAGTGCTGCCCAGTCACATGCATTTCTTCAAAGTACTTTTACCATGAATTCACTCTATTCTTCTTAGGACAGAGATTCTTCAGCACCTTCTTCAGGTGCACATTGTAAACCAGAAATTTGCAAAGGCATTGTTGTTCTAAAAAGGGGAATGTGGGTCAGTATTCATGTTTGCATAGAGAATAAGTGGGCAATAACTGCTTCCTGTATTGGTTGTGTATGTTGAGGCTGATATATATCATGGAGTTTGTGGGGTGACCATGATCAATGACGAGTTTTATAGGGTCTCTTCTCCGAAGTTATTTTCCAGCTTCAACACCTTCAGCTTTTCTGGCCCCCAAAATATCCTTACTCTCCACTTTTGAATATTCAGTTTGAAGTTTTTCACCATTCCACATTTAGCACAGTCTATGTTCAAAATTGGTGTTATGCCCTGTGAATCTGTGCTCATCATGCAATTACCAGGCTGTTAATTCATCCCCCAGCTTGTGGTCTGCTCCATCCTGGGTCTTGTTAGAGGACTACTGGCAATATCCTACAGGTTCTTGTGACAGAGGTCATGAAGACAAACCCTTTTGTGAACATAGATTGGCAATTCACTTCTGCATCTTGTTTGATTTGATGTGACCCTGGAAATATCCAGGCAGAAAAGTTTCAGGGTACAGCCTAGTTTTAAGGCAGCAGCCAATGAAGAGTGGCCTGGCAGTTGGTGTGAGCAAAGAACAACTCTCCTTGCATGTCAGGTTCATACTGTCCTCCTTTCAAGTGCTGAGGGAATGACACCCTCCTCTCTCATGAGCCACCAGAAGTGCCTCTCAGCTTCACATGGAATGTGGACATCCCATGTTCCATCTGTCTACTTTCCAGGCTTAGGTGGATAGGTGGAGAAACACAACAGATGGAATGTGATGTGTCCCAAATCAATAATTACCTAACCCTTGGCGCTGCACTGCATGTTCTTCTGAGCTGAGCACTCACCACCTATCTCGCCGTGTGGTGGCTAGGCACCTAGGCTAGTTTCCTGACTCTGAAGAAAACCCAGGTTGTCTCAGTCCTGGAGGAGTGGGGTCGGAGGGCAAATGCACTGATGCCGGGGCTAAGATGGTTGACCCCAGTGCTCTCAAGCAACCCTTGGTACCAGCTTGTTCCACTGAAATTGTGGGAGCTAATAGCCTCCATCAGGAGTCAGATGAGCTGCCTGTCAGCAAGAATGGTACGTCCAACGGAGCACATCGCCACCTAGTGGCCCTGGCTGGAAGTGCGAGCTCTCAGACTTAAATGGGATAACTTGTCCTGCCTGGTTCTGTGGGGATTTATTGCTCACGGTTCTTTATCCCAATTACAGCCTGTTTCCTCATCACCTGGGCAACAAGGATAGAATTATTTCTTCAAAAAGGCAAGACCCTGGCACCCGTTCCTTTCATCTATACTCTTACCCTCACAGCTGAGCCACCACATGTCTTGGATGTGGGATGAAGTGGTCAGGAGCTGAAAGGTTTCTGGTAGCCTGGGAACCGTCACACTTCTATGTTCTCAGTCCGCTCCTCTATGACCTCAGGTGGAATCTGGAGTGCAGGTGCAATGTCACTGGAGCCACTCGAGAAAGTTTATGTTGCCAAAGGCTATATAGTCAGGAGATTGCAATCAAGTGCCTCCTCCTACCAGAGTTTTGATACACAACAACATTCACCACATAGCTGACCAATGCCTGTTCCTTTCCCTTTGATTAGAGGAGTTCTCCCATGGATGGTTCTCGTGTCACAGGAGACCAGTTAACAAATTGATACATTTCACTGAGGGAATTGATTGCAAAGAAATGAATGAAGGATCAAGGATATGATTTTAGCCACTTATCTCTCTGTAATAAATCTTGAGAGTAATAAGTGAAAACATAATGAGGAGAAGATAGAAATTTAAAGAGGAATGTTTCTTTGTACTGCCATGTTTCGATTCTTTGACCCCAGACCATATAAGCCATCACCACATGCCTTTGCCTGTTTATATCCCCCAACAGGGTCTGGCTGAAGCACTTTTCCTGAGGGAAACAGGCTTAGAAGAGGAGGCACAACTTCCTCTGCCTCAACAATTCCTGAGATGCTGGGCAAGATTCAGCACCTGAACTGGCTTGTGCATCATGCACAGCTCTCTGCTTTTTAGAATTTTTCAAAGAAAAGTCAAAAGGAAACACAAGAAAAAATATTTTATAGGAAAATGTCATTTGATTTTGAATGTAATGTCTAGGGATTCATGTGTGAATTATCTCCAATATCTCCATTGGTAGTCACCTATTGAGCATCTTCTCAATCCCACATATAGTTCTGCCTCTGCCCCTGCTCCTGGCGACCTTGGATCCCTGATATATTTTTCTGCTCATGGATCAATCAGCTACTTCCATTTTTGCCCTTAATTAAGAGGGGAAATATAATTCCCTCAGGCCACAGGGCTAGGCTTGTGTATTGACATGCACACCAGTTCCTTGCTGGATTTTTGTGACCAGGAGAATTAAGAATTCCTTACACATCGTTTGACATGGTCCTGATTGCTTCTCTACATACAATTTCACAAATTAAGACTGTAGGTGATCAAGTGTTGGAACTCAGAGAAGTCGTGCCAGCGCCGGCCATATAGACCATCTCGTAGAGTGCCTATCTCACATACTTGAGGCCCAGGTTCGGTTCCCCAGCACCGTGGGATTGCGGAAATAAGAAACAAACAAAACCAATTCTGAGTCTAGTCTCCAAAATTCCATCATCTCTCTTTTTCTTTTCTCTTCTCCGATCACAAAAGGAATCAAACTCTAAAACAGCACCAATTTTACATGCAACCCAATTTCACCAACACCTTTCAGCAGGCTACTGTTCTCCAAGAGAGCAGTGCTGCCCAGTCACCTGCATTTCTTCAAAGTACTTTTTCCATGATGTCACTCTAAGCTCCTTAGGACAGAGATCATGGGTCTCTCATTAGTATGCTTATGAGGATAATTCTTCAGCAGCTTCTTCAGGTGTGCATTGTGCACCCGGAATTTGCAAGTGCATTGTTGTTCTATAAAGAAAAATATGGGTTGGTATTCATGTTTGCATAGAGAATGAGCAGGAAATAACTGCTTCCTGTATTTGTAGTGTAAGATGAGGCTGAATATATTTCATGGAGTTTGTGGGGTGACCATGATCAATGGTGAGTTTTATAGGGTCTCTTCTCCGAGGTTGTTTTCCAGCATCAACACCCTTCAGTTTCTGGCTCCCCAAATATCTTTACTCTCCTCTTTTGAATATTCAGCTTGGAAGCTTTGAACCATTCCACATTTAGCACGGTCTATGTAGAAACCTGGTGTTATGTCCTGTGAAACTGTGCACATCATGCCATCACCAGGCTGTTAATTCATTCCCCATCTTGCAATCCAATCCATCCTGGACCTGGTTAGAGTATTCCTGGCAATATCTCACAGGTCCTTGTGACAGAGAGGTATTTGTCTGGTCAAGAAGATGAACCATTTTGTGAATACAGATTGGTTGGTCATTTCTGCATCTTGTTTGTTTTGATGTGACCCTGGAAAAATTCCAGCAGTTAAGTTTCAGGGTGAAGCCTATTTGTAAGGCAGCAGCCAAGGAAAAGAGGCCTGACAGTTGGTGTGAACAAAGAACAACTCTCTTTGCATGTCTGGTTCATCCTGTCCTCCAACTTGCTGAGGAAATGACTCCCTCTTCTCTCATGAGTCACCAGAGGAGCCACTCACCTTCACATGGAACATGGACATCCCATGTTCAATCTGTCTCCTTTCCAGACTTCATTGGATAGGTGGAGAAACCTGACAGATGTTATGTGATGTGTCCCAAATCAATGATCACCTAACCTATGGCGCTGCACTGCAGGCTCTTCTGAGCTGAGCACTCACACCCATATCTCCGTGTGGCTGCTAGGACCCTAGGCTAGTTTCCTGACTCTGAAGGAACCTGGTTGTCCCAGTGGTAGAGGAGTGGGGTTGGAGGGCATATTCACTGGTGCCTGTGCTAAGATTGTTGACCCAAGTGCTCTCAAGCACCGCTCGGTCCCAGCTTGTTCCACTGAAATTTGTGGGCGCTAATAGCCTGCATCAGGAGCCAGATGAGCTGCCTGACAGCAAGAATGGTGCGTCCAAGGTAGGACAGTGTCACCTAGTGGACCTGGCTGGAAGTGCGAGCTGTCAGACTTCAATTGGATCCATAGTTCTGCCTGGTTATGTGGGGATTTATTCCTCATGGGGATTTATCCCGCTTACAGCCTGTTTCCTCATCGCCTGGACAGCAAGGATACAATCATTTCTTCAAAAACTCAAGACCCTGGCACACGCTCCCTTCATCTATCCTCTTACCCTCACAGCTGAGCAGCCCCATCTTGCATGTGGGATGAAGTGGCCAGGAGCTGAAAGGTCTCTGGTTACCATGGGAACCGTGAATGCTTCCTTTTTCTCAATCCGCTCCTCTATGACCTTAGGTGGAATCTGGAGTTAAGACGCAATGTCACTGGAGCCACTCGAGAAAGTCTATGTTGCCCAAGGCTTTACAAACACTCTGGAGAGTGCAATCAAGTGCCTTTTCCTAGCGGAGTTTCGAAATGCCACGACCTTCACAATGTAGCTGACCAATGCCTGCTCCTTTCCCTTTGATTAGAGGAGTTCTCCCATGTATGCCTCTCATGTCACAGGAGAACAGTTAACCATTTGTTATGTTTCTCTGAGTGGAATTGATTGCAATGAAATGAATGAAGGATCAAGGATATGACTCTAGCCACTTATCTCTCTGTAATAAATCTTGAGAGTAATAACTGAAAACATAACGAGGAGAATAAAGAAATTGGAAGAGGAATGTTTCTTTTTGCCACCATGTTTTGATTCCTTGACCCCAGATGATATGAGCCATCACCACTTGCATTTGCCTGTTTATATCTCCCAACAGCATCTGGCTAAATTGTTGATGCACTTTTACTGAGGGAAACAGGTTTAGAACTGGAGGCCCAATTTCCTCTGCCTCACCAATTCCTGAGAAGGTGGGCAAGACAGAGCACCTGAACTGGATTGTGCATTATGTACAGCTCTCTACTTTTAGAATTTTTCAAAGAAATGTCAAAAGGAAAAATAGGAATAAAATACTTTCTAGGAAAGTGTCAGTTGATTTTGAATGTAATTGCTAGGGATTCATGTGTGAATTATCCCCAATATCTCTATTCATAGTCACCAATTGAGCATCTTCTCAATCCCACATAGTCCTGCCTCTGCCCCTGTTCCTGGCGTCCTTGGATCCCTGATATATTTTTCTGCTCATGGATCAATCAGCTACTTCCATTTTCATCCTTAATGAACAGAGGAAAAGTCTTTCCATCAGGACACAGGGCTAGGTTTGTGTATTGACATGCAAAAAAGTTCCTTGCTGGATTCTTGTGAACAGGAGAATTAAAAATTCCTTAGACATTGTTTGGCTTGGTCATGATTGCTTCTCTGCATACAATTTCACACATTAAGACTGTAGGTGATGAAGTGTAACTCAGAGAAGCCAAACCAGTGCAGGCCATATAGCCCATCTCATAGAGTGCCTGCCTGGTATGCTTGAGGCCTAGGTTCGAGTCCCCAGCACTGTGGGATTGTGGAAATAAGAAACAAATGAAACCAACTCTGAGTTTCCCAACCCTTCATCATCTCTCTTTTTCTTTTCCTTTCTCCTCTCATCACAAAAAGATTCAATACTCTAAACAGCACCAATTTCACATTCAACCCAATTCCACAAACACCTTTCAGCAGGCTACTGTTCTCCAAGAGAGCAGTGCTGCCCAGTCACATGCATTTTTTAAAAGTACTTTTTCCATGAAGTAACTCTACTCTCCTTAAGGCAGAGATCACGGGTCTTTCATGAGTATGCTTATGAGGATAATTCTTCAGCACCTTCTTCAGGTGTGCATTGTGCAACAGGAATTTGCAAGGGCATTGTTGTTCTAAGAAGGGGAATGTGGGTCGGTATTCATGTTTGCATAGAGAATGATTGGGCAATAACTGCTTCCTGTATTTGTTGTGTATGATGAGGCTGAATATATATCGTGGAGTTTGTGGTGTGACCATGATCGATGTCGGGATTTATAGGGTAACTAGTCTGAAGTTGTCTTCCAGCATCAACACTCTTCAGCTTTTCTGGCCCCCCAAATATACTTACTCACCTCTTTTGAATATTCAGCTTGAAAGCTTTGAACCATTCCACTTTCAGCACTGTCTATGTTCAAACCTGGTTTTATGCCCTGTGAGACTGTGCCCATCATGCCATCACCAGGCTGTTAGTTCTTCCCCCAGCTTGTGTTCTGTTCCATCCTGGGGCTGGATAGAGGACTCCTGGCAATATCCCACAGGCCCTTGCAACAGAGTTGTATTTGTCTGGTCAAGAAGATGAACCATTTTGTGAATACAGATTGGCAAGTCATTTCTGCATCTTTGATTTGATGTGACCCTAGAAAAATCCCAGCAGGTAAGTTTCAGGGTGCAGCCTACTTGTAAGTTAGCAGCCAAGGAGGAGAGGCCTTGCAGTTTTTGTGAGCAAAGAACAACTCTCTTTGCATGTCCAATTCATCCTGTCCTCCTTCCAACTTGCTGAGGGAATGACTCCCTCCTCTCTCGTGAGCCACCAGAGTAGCCACTCACCTTCACATGGAACATGGACATCCCATGTTCCATCTGTCCACTTTCCAGACTTTGTTGGATAGGTGTAGAAACCTGACAGATGGAATGAGATGTGTTGCAAATCAATGATTACCTAACCCATGGCGCTGCACTGCAGGCTCTTCTGTGCTGAGTACTCACCACCCATCTCTCCTTGTGGCTGCTAGGACCCTAGGCTATTTTGCTGACTCTGAAGAAAACATGGGTAGTCCCAGTCCTGGAGGAGTGGGGTCGGAGGGCAAATCCACTGGTGCCGGTGGTAAGATGGTTGACCACCATGCTCTCAAGCACCCCTCAGTCCCAGCTTGTTTCACTGAATTTGTTGGGGCTAATACCCAGCATCAGGAGCCAGATGAGCTGCCTATCAGCAAGAATGGTGCGGTCAAAGAAGCACAGCTCCACCTAGTGGACCTGGGAGGAAGTGCGAGCTGTCAGACTTCAATATGATCCCTTGTCCTGCCTAATTATGTGGGTATTTATCGCTCATGGGGCTTTATCCCACTTACATCCTGTTTCCTCCTCGCCCGTGCAACAAGGAAAGAATCATTTCTTCAAAAACTCAAGACCCTGGCACCGCTCTCTTCATCTATCCCCTTTTCCTCACAGCAGAGCTGCCTCATGCCTTGAATGTGGGATGTAGTGGCCAGGAGCTGAAAGGTTTCTGATTGCCATGGGAACCGTGACGCTTCCATTTTCTCATTTGTATCCTCTATGACCTCAGGTGGAATCTGGAGTGCAGTTGCAATGTCACTGGAGCAACTCATGAAAGATCTTGTTGACCAAGGTTTTACTAACACTCTGGAGAGTGCAATCAAGTGCACTGTCCTACTGGAGTTTTGAAACACCACGACTTTCACAACCTAGCTGACCAATGCCTGCTCCTTTCCCTTTGATGAGTGGAGTTCTCCTATGTATGGCTCTCATGTCACAGGACAACTGGTAACCAGTTGTTATGTTTCTCTTAGTGGAATTGATTGAAATGAAATGAATGAAGGATCAAGGATATGACTTTAGCCATTTATCATTCTGTAATAAATCTTGAGAGTAATAACTGAAAACATAATGAGGATCAGAAAGAAATTGGAAGAGGAATGTTTCTTTTTGCCACCTTGTTTCGATTCTTTGACCCCTGAACATATGAGCCATCACCATATGCCTTTCCCTGTTTATGTCACCAAACAGTGTCTGGCTAAATTGCTGGAGCACTTTTACTGAGGGAAAAGGGCTTAGAACAGGAGGCAAAATTTCCTCTGCCTCACCAATTCCTGAGAGGTTGGGCAAGATAGAGCACCTGAACTGGATTGTGCATTATGCAGAGCTCTCTGCTTTAGAAGTTTTCAAATAAAGTCAAAAAGAAAAATAAGAAAAAAATACTTTCCAGGAAAGTGTCAGTTGATTTTCAATATAATGGCTATGGATTCATGTGTGAATTATCCCCAATATCTCCATTCATAGTCACCAATTGAGCATCTTCACAATTCCACATAATCCTCCTCTGCCCCTGTTCATGGCATCCTTGGATCCCTGATATATTTTTCTGCTTACGGATCAATCAGGTACTTCTATTATCATAATTAATGAAGAGGAAAAATCTTTACCTCAGGACACACAGCTAGGCTCAGGTATTGACATGCAAACCTGATCCTTGCGGGATTTTTGTGACCAGGAGAATTAAGAATTCCTTAGACATTGTTTGGTTTGGTCATGATTGCTTCTCTGCATACAATTTCACAAATTAAGACTGTAGGTAACCAAGCGTTGTAACTCAGAGATGCCTTTCCAGTGCAGGACATATAGCCAATCTCCTAGAGTGCCTGCTTCACATGCTTGAGGCCCAGCCCTATGGGATTGTGGAAATAACAAACAAATGCAACAAATTCTGAGCCTCCCTACATTCCTTTGTCTCTTTTTTTCTTTTCTCCTCTCATCACAAAAGGAATCAACAATCTAAAACAGAACCAATTTCACATGCAACCTCATTCCACCAACACCTATCAGCAGGCTACTGTGCTCCAAGAGAGCAGTGCTGCCCAGTCACCTGCATTTCTTCAAAGAACTTTTTCCATGAAGTCACTACTATCCTTAGAACAGAGATCACGGGTCTCTCATGAGTATGCTTAGGAGGATAATTCTTCAGCACCTTCTTCAGCTATGCATTGTTCACCAGGAAATTAACAGGGCATTGTTGTTCTAAAAAGGGAATGTGGGTCGGTATTCATGTTTGCATAGAGAATGAGCGGGCAATAACTGCTTCCTGTATTTGTAGTGTATGATGAGGCTGAATATATGTCAATAAGGTTGTCAGGTGACCATGATCAATGGCGAGTTTTATAGGGTCTCTTCTCTGAAGTTGTTTTCCAGCAACAAAACCCTTCAGCTTTTCTGGCCCCCCAAATATCCTTACCTCCTCTTTTGAATATTCAGCTTGGAAGCTTTGAACCATTCCACTTTCAGTACGGTCTATTCTCAAAACTGGGGTTATGCCCTGTGAAACTCCCCTCATCATGCCATCACCAGGCTGTTAATTCATCCCCCAGCTTCTGGTCTGCTCCATCCTCTGGTTGGCAATATCCCACAGGCCCTTTTGACAGAGAGGTATTTGTCTGGTCAAGAAGATGAACCATTTTGTGAATACAGATTGGCAAGCCATTTCTGCATCTTGTTTGATTTGATGTGACCCTGGAAAAATCCCAGCAGGTAAGTTTCAGGGTGCAGGCTAGTTGTAAGGTAGCAGCCAAGGAGGAGAGGCCTGGCAGTTGGTTTGAGCAAAGAACAACTCTCCTTGCATGTCATGTTCATCCTGTGCTCCTTCCAACATGCTGACAGATTGACTCCCTCTTCTCTCATGTGCCCCCAGAGGAGTCACTCACCTTCACATGGAACATGGACATCCCATGTTCAATCTGTCTCCTTTCCAGACTTTGTTGTATAGGTTTGGATACAGCACAGATGGAAAGTGATGTATCCCAAATCAATGATTACTTAACCCATAACACTGCACTGGAGGCTCTTCTAGGCTGAGCAATCACCACCCATATCTCGGTGTGGTTACTAGGCCCCTAGGCTATTTTCCTGACTCTGAAGAAAACCCGGGTTGCCCCAGTCCTGAAGCACTGGGGTTTTAGGGCAAATCCACTGGTGCCAGTGCTAAGATGGTTGACCCCAGTGCTCTCAAGCACTCCTCCGGCCCAGCTTATTCCAGTGGAATTTGTGGGAGCTAATAGCCTGCATCAGGAGCCAGATGATCTGCCTGTCGGCAAGAATGGTGTGGAGAATGGAGCACAGCGCCACCTAGTGCACCAGTCTGGAAGTGTGAGCTGTCAGACTTCAATGGGATCCCTTGTCCTGCCTGGTTATGTGGGGATTTATTGCTCACATGGCTTCATTCCACTTACAGCCGGTTTCTTCATCACCCGGGCAACATGGATAGAATCATGTCTTCAAAAATGCAAGACCCTGGCACCTGCTCCCTTCATCTATCCTCTTACCCTCACAGTTGAGCCACCACAAGTCCTGAATGTGGGATGAAATGGCCAGGAGCTGAAAGGTCTCTGGTTGCCATGGGAACTGTGAGGCTTCCGTGTTCTCAATCCGCTCCTCTAGGACCTCAGGTGGAATCTGGAGTGCAGGTGCAATATCACTGGAGCCACTCCTGAGAGATCTTGTTGCCCAAGGCTTTACAAACACTCTGGGGAGTGTAATCAAGTGACTCCTCCTACTGGAGTTTCAAAAAACAACAGGACATTCACAACATAGCTGACCAATGCCTGCTCCTTTCCCTTTGATTAGAGGAGTTCTCCCATGGATGGTTCTCATGTCATGGGAGAAATGTTAACCAATTGTTACCTTTCTCTGAGTGGAACTGTTTGCAACCAAATGATGAAGAATCAAGGTTATGACTTTAGTCACTTATCTCTCTGTAATCAATCTTGAGAGAAATAATGGAAAATATAAGGAGAATATAGAAATTTGAAGAGGAATGTTTCTTGTTGCCACCACATTAGATTCTTTGACCCCAAACCATATGAGACATCACCACATTCCTTTGCCTGTTTATATCTCCCCACAATGTCTGGCTAAATTGCTGAAGCAGTTTTACTGAGGGAAACAGGCTTAGAACAGGAGGCACAATTTCCTCAACCTCATCAATTCCTGTGATGGTGGGTAAGATAGAGCACTGTAACTGGCTTGTGCATTATGCAGAGCTCTCTGCTTTTTAGAATTTTTCAAAGAAATGTCAAAAGGAAACAAAAATAATTTCTTGGAAAATATCACTTGATTTCGAAAGTAATGTCTAGGAATTCATGTGTGAATGATCCCCAATATCTCCATTTGTAATAACCTATTGAGCATCTTCTCTATCCCATATAGTCCTGCCTCTGTCCCTGTTCCTGGTGTCCTTGGATCCCTGATATATTTTCCTGCTCACGGATCAATCAGCTACTTCCATTTTTGTCATTAATAAAGAGGGGAAAAATCTTTCCCTCAGGACACAGGGCTAGGCTTAGGTATTGACATGTGAACAAGTCCCTTGCTGGATTGTTGTGAACAGGAGAATTAAGAATTCCTTAGAGATTGTTTGGCTTGGTCATGATTGCTTCTCTGCATACAATCTCACAAATTAACATTGTAGGTGATCAAGGGTTGAAACTCAGAGAAGCCGATCCAGTGCAAGTCTATAGCCCATCTCATAGAGTGCCTGACTCACATGCTTGAGGCCTGGGTTCGAGTCCCCAGCACTGCAGGACTGTGGAAATAACAAACAAAAGAAACCAATTCTGAGCCTCCCAACCTTCTGTCTTCTCTCTTTTTCATTTCTTTTCTCTTCCCATCACAAAAGAAATCAACACTCTAAAACAGACCAATTTCACAAGCAACCCAATTCCACCAACAACTTTCATCAGGCTACTGTGCTCCAAGAGAGCAGTGCTGCCCAGTCACCTGCATTTCTTCAGAGTACTTGTTCCATGAAGTCACTCTACTCTCCTTAGGACAGAGATCAAGCATCTCTCATGAGTATGCTTATGAGGATAATTCTTCATCACTTTCTTCAGCTGCTCATTGTGCACCAGGTTTCAGGAAATTCAAAATGACAACCCCAATTGTACCTGGCACTCTCCAAGCTTCTGGGACACACTGCCATACTCTGTAACAAAGAAGGGGACTTCCACACCAGAGCACTTTCCACGTGTACCTCAATGGCTACTGGAAAACCAAGAGGTGAACACAAAAGACAGCTGCTCTTGTCCCTGGAACTTCTCTCTCACATTTGCTTTACAGAGACTTCCCTCTGATTTCTTGGTGAATGATGTTAGGATTTGGGACTGAATTGATGTTAGCCTGTATTGATACCATTCAGGAGGATCACGGGGCATTTACAAACTAGTCACACAATATCATTGGAGCTGCAGCGTCAAGTGGAATGGAGTCCTTTTGTATTCTTGTTAATATTGATGGACGTCCTCAAGAGAAGAAGTGCAGGGATTAGGGTTGCATATCCCAGGATCAACTGGCTTAAATTGTAGGTCGTGGGGGAAGGTGCTGTGAAGTTGGGAAAGCATATGCTCATGGTCCTTGTGCCAGAAAAAATAGGAATCATGATTCATATATTCGGTATCCCTTGGGAGCAACAAAAAGAGACAGGAATTTTCAAGGGCATTGTTGTTCTAAAAAGGGGAATGACAGTCGGCATTCATGGTTGCATAGAGAATGAGCGGGCAATAACTACTTCCTGTATTTGTAGTGTATGATGAGGCTGAGTATATGTCGTGGAGTTTGTGGGGTGACCATGATCGATGTTGAGTTCCAAAAGGTGTCTTCTCCAAGGTTGTTTACAAGCAACAACATGCTTCAGCTTTTCTGGCCCCCTCAAATATCCTTACTCTCCTCTTACGAATATTCAGCTTGAAAGATTTGAATCATTCCCCTTTCAACACGGTCTATGTTCAAACCTGGTGTTATGCCTTGTGAAACTGTGTTCATCATTCCATCACCAGGCTGTTAATTCATCCACCAGCTAGTGGTCTGCTCCATCCTGGGACTGGGCAGAGGACTCCTGGCAATATCCCACAGGCCCTTGTGACAGAGAGGTATTTGGTCAAGAAGACGAACCATTTTGTGAATACAGATAGGCAAACCATTTCTACATCTTGTTTTGATTTGATGTGACACTGGAAAATCCCAGTAGGTATCAGTGTGAAGCCTAGTTGTAAGGCAGTAGCCAAGGAGGAGGAGCCTGACAGTTGGTGTGTGCACAGAACATCTCTCCTTGCATGTCAGGTTCGTCATGTCCTCCAAACGACATGCTGAGTGAATGACTCCCTCTTCTCTTCATGAGACACCAGAGGAGCCACTCACCTTCACATGGAACATGGACATCCCATATTCAATGTGTATCCTTTCAAAACTTTGTAGGATAGGAGGAGAAACCCCACAGATGGAATGTGATGTGTCCCAAATCAATAATCACATAAACCATGGCACTGCACTGCAGGCTCTACTGAGCTGAGCAATCACCACACATCTCTCCATGTGGCTGCTAGTACCCTAGGCTAATTTCCTGACTCTGAAGAAAACCCGGGTTGTCCCAGTCCTGGAGGAGTGGGGTTGGAGGGAAAATCCACTGGTGCTGGTGATAAGATGTTTGACCCAATGCTCTCCTGCACCCCTTGGTCCCAGCTTGTTCCATTGGAAATTGTGGTGGCTAATAGCCTGCATCAGGAGCCAGATGAGCTGCCTGTCAGCAAGAATGATGTGGTCAACAGAGCACAGCGCCACCTCGTGGAAGTGGGTGGAAGTGCGAGTTCTCAGACTTCAATGGCATCCATTGTACTGCCTTGTTACGTGGGAATTTATCGCTCACACGGTTTTATCCCGCCTACAGCCTGTTTCCTCACCGCCTAAACTGCAATGATAGAATCATTTCTTCAAAAACGCAAGACCTTGGCACCTTCTTCCTTCATCTATCCTCTTACCCTCACAGCTGAGCCACTGCATGTCTTGAATGTGGGATGAAGTGGCAAGGACCTGAAAGGTCTCTGGTTGCCATGGGAACCTTGACGCTTCTGTGTTCTCAGTCCGCTCCTCTATGACCTCAGGTGGAATCTGGAGTGCAGGCACAATGTCTCTGGAGTCACTCGTGAAGATCATGTTGCCCAAGGCTTTACAAGCACTCTGGGGAGTGCAATCAAGTGCCTTCTCCTACCGGAGTTTCGGAACACCACAACATTCACAATGTAGCTGACCAATGCCTGCTCCTTTCCCTTTGATTAGACTCTTGTGTCACAGGAGAACTGTTAACAAATTGATACATTTCTCTGTGTGGAATTGATTGCAACTAAATGAATGAAGGATCAAGGATATGACTTTAGCCACTTACCCATCTGTAATAAATCTTGAGAGTAGTAACTGAAAACATATTGAGTAGAAGATAGCAATTGGAAGAGGAATGTTTCTTTTTGTCTCCACGTTTCAATTCTTTGACCCCAGACCATATGAGCCATCACCACATGCCTTTTGCCTGTTTATATCTCCCAACAGTGTTTCCCTAAAATGCTGAAGCACTTTTACTGAGGGAAACAGGCTTAGAACAGGAGGCACAATTTCCTCAACCTCATCAATTCCTGTGATGGTGGGTAAGATAGAGCACTGGAACTGGCTTGTGCATTATGCAGAGCTCTGTGCTCTTTAGAATTTTTCAAAGAAATGTCAAAAGGAAACAAAAATAATTTCTTGGAAAATGTCAGTTGATTTCGAATGTAATGTCTAGGGATTCATGTGTGAATGATCCCCAATATCTCCATTCGTAATAACCTATTGAGCATGTTCTCAATCCCATATAGACCTGCCTCTGCCCCTGTTCCTGGTGTCCTTGGATCCCTGATATATTTTTCTGCTCATGGATAAATCAGCTACTTCCATTTTGTCCTTAATGAAGAGGGGAAAGATCTTTTCCTATGGACACAGGGCTAGGATAGGGTATTGACATGCAAAAAGTTCCTTGCTGGATTGTTGTGAACAGGAGAATTAGGAATTTCTTAGACATTGTTTGGATTGGTCATGATTGCTTCTCTGCATACAATTTCACAAATTAAGACTGTAGGTGATCAAGTGTTGTAATTCAGAGATGTTGTTCCAGCACAGTCCTTATGGCCCATCTCGTAGAGTGCCTGACTCACATGCTTGAGGCCCAGGTTAGAATCCCCAGCACTGTGGGATTGTGGAAATAACAAACAAAGGAGACCAGTTCTGAGCCTCTCAATCTTCCATCGTCTCTTTTTATTTTCTTTACTCCTCTCCTCACAAAGGAATAAACACTCTAAAATAGCACCAATTTCACATGCAACACAGTTCCAGCAACATCTTTCAGCAGGCTGCTGTGCTCCAAGAGAGCAGTGCTGCCCAGTCACCTGCATTTCTTCAAAGCACTTTTTCCATGAAGTCACTCTACCCTTCTTAGGACACAGATCATGGGTCTCTCATGAGT
This sequence comes from Sciurus carolinensis, assembly GCF_902686445.1. Lineage (NCBI taxonomy): Eukaryota > Metazoa > Chordata > Mammalia > Rodentia > Sciuridae > Sciurus > Sciurus carolinensis. Next base: position 1,909,216 of record NW_025920103.1, read on the forward strand.
AAGCTTAGGAGGATAATTCTTCAGCACATTCTTTAGCTGTACAATGTGCACCAGAAATTTGCAATGGCATTGTTGTTCTAAAAAGGGGAATGTTTGCATAGAGAATGAGCAGGCAATAACTGCTTCCTGTATTTGTAGTGTATTATGAGGCTGAAGCTTGTGGAGTGACCATGTTCGATGGAGAATTTTATAGGGTCTCTTCTCTGAAGTTGTTTTCCAGCATCAACATTATTCAGCTTTTAGAATCCCGAAATATCCTTACTCTGTTCTTTTGAATTTTTAGCTTGGAAGCATTGAACCATTCCACTTTCAGCATGGTCTATGGTCAATCCTGTGTTATGCCCTGTGAAACTGCTCATCATGCCATCACCAGGCTGTTAATTCATCCCCCAGCTTGTGTTCTGTTCCATCCTGGGGCTGATTAGAGGACTCCTGGCAATATCCCACAGGCCCTTTTGACAGAGAGGTATTTGTCTGGTCAAGAAGATGAACCAATTTGTGAATACAGATTGACAAGTGATTTCTGCATCTTGTTTGATTTGATGTGACCCTGGAAAAATCCCAGCAGGTAAGTTTCAAGGTGCAGCCCAGTTGTAAGGCAGCAGCCAAGGATGAGTTCCTTGGCAGTTGGTGTGAGCAAAGAACAACTCCCTTTCATGTCAGGTTCATACTTTCCTCCTTCCAACATGCTGATGGAATGAATACCTCCTCTCTCATGAGCCCCCAGTATAGCCACTCACCTTCACATGGAATATGGACATTCCATGTTCCATCTATTTTCTAGACTTCATTGGAAAGTTGGAGAAACCCGACAGATGGAATGTGATGTGTCCCAAATCAATGATCACATAATCCATGGAGCTGCACTGCAGGGTCTACTGAACTTAGTACAAACCTCCCATCCTCCTTGTGACTGCTAGGCCTCTAGGCTAGTTTCCTGACACTGAAGAAATCCTGGGTTGTCCCCGTCCTGGAGGAGTCGGGTTGTAGGGCAAATCCACTCTTGCTGGTGCTAAGATGTTTGATCCAAGTGCTCTCAAGCACCCCTCGGTTCCAGCTTGTTCCACTGGAACTTATGGGGCTAATACCCTGCATCAGGAGCCAGATGAGCTGCCTGGTCAGCAAGAACAGTGCGCCAAACAGAGCACAGCGCCACCTAGTGGAACTGGGTGGAAGTGTGAGCTCTCAGACTTAAATGGGATCTCTTGTCCTGCATGGTTATGGGGGGATTTATCGCTTACGGGGCTATATCCTGCTTACAGCCTGTTTCCCATTTGCCCGGGCAACAGGGATATAATCATTTCTTCAAACACGCAAGACCCTGGCACCCGCTTCCTTCATCTATCCTCTTACCCTCACAGCTGAGCCGCTGCAAGTCTTGAATGTAGGATGAAGTGGCCAGGAGCTGAAAGGTCCCCGGTTGCCATGGAAACTGTGACACTTCCGTATTCTCAGTCCACTCCTCTATTACCTCAGGTGGAATTTGGATGCAGGTGCAATGTCACTAGAGCCACTCAAGAAAGTTCATGTTGCCAAAGGCTTTATAAACAGTCAGGAGATTGTAATCAAGTGCCTTCTCCTACCAGAGTTTCCATAACCAACAACATTCACCACGTAGGTGACCAATGCCTGCTCCTTTCCCTTTGACTAGAGGAGTTCTCCCATGTATGGCTCTCATGTCACAGGAGAACTATTAACAAATTGATACATTTCTCTGAGTGGAATTGATTGCAATGAAACAAATGAAGGAACAAGAATATGACTTTAGCCCCTTATCCATCTGTAATAAATCTTGAGAGTAATAACTGAAAACATATCAAGTAGAAGATAGCAATTGGAAGAGGAATGTTTCTTTTTGCCCCCATATTTCGATTCTTTGGCCCCAGATCATATGAGCCATCACCACATGCCTTTGCCTGTTTATATGTCCCAACAGCGTCTGCCTAAATTGCCGAAGCACTTTTTCTGAGGGAAACAGGCTTAGAAGAGGAGGCACAACTTCCTCTGCCTCAGCAATTCCTGAGATGGTGGGCAAGGTCCTGAAATGGTGTGTGCATTATGCACAACTCTCTGCTCTTTAGAATTTTTCAAAGAGAAGTCAAAAGGAAACATAAGAAAAAAAATACTTTGTAGGACAGTGTCAGTTGATTTGAATGTAATGGCTAGGTATTCATGTGTGAATGATCCCCAATATCTCCATTCATAATGACCATTTGAGGACCTTCTCAATCCCACATAGTCCTGCCTCTGCCCCTGTTCCTGGTGACCTTGGATCCCTGATATATTTTTCCACTCATGGATCAATCAGCTACTTCCATTTTCATCCTTAATGAAGAGGGGAAAAAATCTTTCCATCAGGACACAGGGTTATGCTTAGTTATTGACATGGAAACAAATTCCTTGCTGGAGTGTTGTGAACAGGAGAATTAGGAATTCCTTAGACATTGTTTGGCTTGGTCATGATTGCTTCTCTGCATACAATTTCAAAAATTAAGATTGTAGGTGATCAAGTATAGTAACTTAGAGAAGCCATTCCACTGCAGGCCATATAGCCCATCTCGTTGAGTGCCTGCCTCCATGCTTGAGACCCAGGTTCAATTCCCCAGCACTATGGGATTGTGCAAATAACAAACATAACCAATTCTTATCCTCCCAACCTTTGTCTCTCTTCTTTTCTTTCCTCCTCTCGTCACAAAAGGAATCAACACTCAAAAACAGCACCAATTTCACATGCAACACAGTTCCAGCAACATCTTTCAGCAGGCTAATGTGCTCCAAGAGAGCAGTGCTGCCCAAGCACCTGCATTTCTTCAAAGTACTTTTTCCATCAATTCGCTCTACTCTCCTTAGGACAGAGATTACAGGTCTCTCATGAGTATGCTTATGAGGATAATTCTTGAGCACCTTCTTCAGCTGTGCATTGCTCACCAGGAATTTGAAAGGACATTGCTGTTGTATAAAAGGGAATGTGGGTTGGTATTCACATTTGCATAGAGAATGAGCGGGCAATAACTGCTTCCTGTATTTGTAGTGTATGATGAGGCAGAATATATGTCGTGGAGGTTTTCGGGTGACCATGGTCGATGGCAATTTTTATAGGGTATCTTCTCCAAAGTTGTTTTCCAGCATCAACACCCTTCAGCTTTTCTGCCCCCCCAAATATACTTATTCTCCTCTTTTGAATATTCAGCTTGGAAGTTTTGAACCATTCCACTTTCAGTACGGTCTATTCTCAAAACTGGGGTTACGCCCTGTGAAACTCTTCTCATCATGCCATCACAAGGCTGTTAATTCATCCCCCAGCTTCTGGTCTGCTCCATCCTCTGGTTGGTTAGAGGATTCCTGGCAATATCCCACAGGGCCTTTTGACAGAGAGGTATTTGTCTGGTCAAGAAGATGAACCATTTTGTGAATACAGATTGGCAAGTCATTTCTGCATCGTTTGATTTGATGTGACCCTGGAAAAATCCCAGCAGGTAAGTTTCAGGGTGCAGGCTAGTTGTAAGGTAGCAGCCACGGAGGAGAGGCCTGGCAGTTGGTGTGAGCAAAGAACAGCTCTCCTTGCATGTCAGGTTCGTCCTGTCCTCCTTCCAACATGCTGATGAAATGTGCCCCCAGAGGAGTCACTCACCTTCACATGGAACATGGACATCCTATGTTCAATCAATCTCCTTCCAGACTTTGTTGGCTAGGTGTGGATACAGGACAGATGGAATGTGTTTTATCCCAAATCAATGATTACCTAACCCATGGCACTGCACTGCAGGCTCTTCTGAGCTGAGGAATCACCACTGATATCCATGTGGCTACTAGGCCCCTAGGCTATTTTCCTGACTCTGAAGAAAACCCGGGTTGTCCCAGTCCGGGAGCAGTGGAGCGTTAGGGCAATTCCACTGGTGCTGGTGCTAAGATGGTTGACCCCAGTGCTCTCAAGCACCCCTCAGGCCCAGCTTGTTCCAGTGGATTTTGTGGGGGTTAATAGCCTGCATCAGGAGCCAGATGAGCTGCCTGTCAGCAAGAATGGTGTGGAGAATGGAGCACAGCGCCACCTAGTGCACCAGTCTGGAAGTGTGAGCTGTCAGACTTCAATGGGATCCCTTGCCCTCCTGGTTCTGTGGGGATTTATCACTCACACAGTTTTATCCTGGTTACAGCTTGTTTCCTCATCACCCAGGCAACATGGATTGAATCATGTCTTCAAAAACGCAAGACACTGGCACCTGCTCCCTTCATCTATCCTCTTACCCTCACACCTGAGCCACCACAAGTCCTGAATGTGGGATGAAGTGGCCAGGAGCTGAAAGGTCTCTGGTTGCCATGGGAACTGTGAGGCTTCCGTGTTCTCAATCCGCTCCTCTAGGACCTCAGGTGGAATCTGGAGTGCAGGTGCAATATCACTGGAGCCACTCCTGAGAGATCTTGTTGCCCAAGGCTTTACAAACACTCTGGGGAATGTAATCAAGTGACTCCTCCTACTGGAGTTTCAAAACGACAGGACATGCACAACGTAGCTGACCAATGCCTGCTCCTTTCCCTTTGATTAGAGGAGTTCTCCCATGTATGGTTCTCATGTCATGGGAGAAATGTTAACCAATTGTTACCTTTCTCTGAGTGGAACTGTTTGCAACCAAATGAATGAAGGATCAAGGTTATGACTTTAGCCACTTATCTCTCTGTAATCAATCTTGAGAGAAATAATGGAAAATAGAATGAGGAGAATATAGAAATTTGAAGAGGAATGTTTCTTGTTGCCACCACGTTAGATTTTTTGACCCCAGACCATATGAGACATCACCACATTCCTTTGCCTGTTTATATCTCCCCACAATGTCTGGCTAAATTGCTGAAGCAGTTTTACTGAGGGAAACAGGCTTAGAACAGGAGGCACAATTTCCTCAGCCTCACCAATTCCTGTGATGGTGGGTAAGATAGAGCACTGTAACTGGCTTGTGCATTATGCAGAGCTCTGTGCTCTTTAGAATTTTTCAAAGAAATGTCAAAAGGAAACAAAAATAATTTCTTGGAAAATGTCAGTTGATTTCAAATGTAATGGTTAGGGATTCATGTGTGAATGATCCCCTATATCTCCATTTGTAGTCAGCAATTGAGCATCTTCTCAGTCCCACATAATCCTCTGCCCCTGTTCTTGGTGTCCTTGGATCCCTGATATATTTTTCTGCTCATGGATCAATCAGCTACTTCCATTTTCATCCTTAATGAAGAGGGGGAAAATCTTTCCCTATGGACACAGGGCTAGGATAGGGTATTGACATGCAAAAAGTTCCTTGCTGGATTGTTGTGAACAGGAGAACTAGGAATTTCTTAGACATTGTTTGGATTGGTCATGATTGCTTCTCTGCATACAATTTCACAAATTAAGACTGTAGGGGATCAAGTGCTGTAACTCAGAGAAGCCATTCCAGTGCAGGCCATATAGCCCTTCTAGTAGAGTGTCTTCCTTGCATGTTTGAGGCCCAGGTTTGAGTCCCCAGCCCTGTGGGACTTTGGAAATAACAAATGAAGGAAACCAGTTCTGAGCCTCCCAACCTTCCATTGTCTCTCTTTTTCTTTTCTCTTCTCCTCTCATCACAAAAGGAATCAACACCCTAAAACAGCACCAATTTCACAGGAAACCCAATTCCACCAAAATCTTTCAGCAGGCTACTGTGCTCCAAGAGAGCAGTGCTCAAAAGACACCTGCATTTTTTCAGAGTACTTGTTCCATGAAATCACTCTACTCTCCTTAGGACAGAGATCATGGCTCTCTCTTGAGTATGCTTATGAGGATAATTCTTCAGCACCTTTTTCAGGTGCACATTTTGCACCAGGTTTCAGGAAATTCAAAATGACAACCACACTTGTACCTGGCACTCTCTAAGCTTCTTGGACACACTGCCATACTCTACCAATGAAGGGGCTTCCACACCAGAGCACTTTCCACGTGTACCACAATGTCTACTGGAAAACCAAGAGGTGAACACAAAAGACAGCTGCTGTTGTCTCTGAAACTCCCCCCACACTTTTGCTTTGCAGAGGTTTTCCTGTGATTTCCCTTTGAGTAATGTTAGGATTTGGGGCTGAATCGATGCAGGCCTGTATTGATGGCATTCAGGAGGATCACAGGGCATTTACAAACTACTCACCCAATATCATTGGAGCTCTAGTGACAAGTGGAATGGAGCCCTTTTGTAGAATCTTGTTAATATTGATGGATGCCCTCAAGAGAAGCAGTGCAGGGATTAGGGTTGCATATCCCAGGATTAACTGGCTTCAACTGTAGGTCATGTGGGAAGGTGCTGTGAAGTTAGAAAATCCTATGCTCATGGTTCTTGTGCCAGAAAAAATAGGAATCAACATTCATATATTCGGCTGTCCCTTGGGAGCAACAGAAAAGAGTCAGGAATTTACAAGGGCATTGTTGTTCTAAAAAGGGGAATGAGGGTCGGTATTCATGGTTGCATAGAAAATGAGGGGGCAATAACTATTTCCTGTATTTGTAGTGTATGATGAGGCTGAATATATGTTGTGGAGTTTGAGGGTGGAGCATGATTGATGGCGAGTATCATAGGGTGTCTTCTCCGAAATTGTTTTCTGGCATCAACATCCTTCAGCTTTTCTGGCCCCCCAAATATATTTACTCTCCTCTTTTGAATATTCAGCTTGGAAGTTTTGAACCATTCCACTTTCAGCACAGTCTATATTCAAACCTGGTGTTATGCCCTGTGAAACTGTGCTCATCATGACATCACCTGGCTGATATTTCATCCCCCAGCTTCTGGTCTGCTCCATCCTGGGGCTGGTTAGAGGACTCCTGGTAATATCCCACAGGCCCTTGGGACAGAGATGTATTTGGTAAGAAGACAAACCTTTTTGTGAATAGAGATTGGCAAGTCATTTCTGCATCTTGTTATGATTTGATGTGACCCTGGAAAAATCCCAGCAGGTAAGTTTCAGGGTGCAGCCTAGTTGTAAGGCAGCAGTGAAGGAGGGGGGGTAGTGGTTTGAGTGAACACAGAGGAACTCTCCTTGCATGTCATGTTTGTCCTGTCCTCCTTCCGAATGGCTGAGTGAATGACTCCCTCCTCTCTTCATGCACCACCAGAGGAACCCACCACCTTTACATGGTTCATGGACATCCCAGGTTCCTTCTGTCTCCTATCCAGACTTCGCTGGATAGTAGGAGAAGCCAGACAGATGGAAAATGATGTGTCCCAAATCAAAGTACACCTAAACAAGGGCGATGCACTGCATGCTGTACTGAGCTGAGCATTCATCATCCATCTCTCCATGTGGTTGCTAGGCCCCTAGGCTAGTTTCCTGACTCTGAAGAAAACCCAGGTTGTCCCAGTCCAGGACGAGTGGGTTGGGAGGGCAAATCCACTGGTGCCAGTGCTAAGACTGTTGACCCATGTGCTCTCAAGCACCACTTGGTCCCAGCTTGTTCCACTGGAATTTGTGGGGGTTAATAACCTGCATCAGGAGCCAGATGAGCTGCCTGTCAGCAAGAACAGTGCGGCCAATGGAGCACAGCGCCACCTAGTGGTCCTGGGTGGAAGTGCAAGCTCTCAGACTTCAATGGGATCCCTTGTCCTGCCTGGATATGGCGGGATTTTTAGCTCACGGGGCTCTGTACTGCTTACAGCCTGTTTCCTCATCGCTCAGGCACCAAGGATAGAATCATTTTTCCAAAACTCAAGACCTTGGCACTTGCTCCCTTCATCTAGCCTCTTACTCTCACAGCTGAGCCACTGCATGTCTTGTATGTGGGTTTGAAGCGGCCAGGAGCTGAAAGGTCTCTGGTTGCCATTGGAACTGTGAGGTCTTCGTGTTCTCAGTCCACTCCTCTATAACCTCAGGTGGAATGAGGGGTGCAAGTTTAATGTCACTGGAGCCACTAGTGAAATTTCATGTTGCCCAACACTTTAGAAACACTCTGGGGAGTGCAATCAATTGACTTCTCCTACCAAAGCCTCGAAACCCTGTGACCTTCACAACCTAGCTCTCCAATGCCTGCTTCTTCCCCTTTCATTAGAGGAGTTCTCCCACATATGGCTCTCATGTCACAGGATAACTGGCAAATTGTTATATTTTTCAGAGTGGAACTGATTGCAACGTAATGAATGAAGGATCAAGGATATAACTTTAACCACTTATCTTTCTGTAATAAATCTTGAGAGTAATAACTGAAAACATAATGAGGAGAAGATAGAAATTGGAAGAGGAATGTTTTCTTTTTGCCACCACGTTTCAATTCTGGAACCCCCAGATCATAAGGCCATGACCACATGCCTTTGCATGTTTATATCACCCAAAAGTGTCTGGCTAAATTGCTGAAGCACTTTTACTGAGGAAAATATGCTTAGAACAGAAAGCACAACTTCCTCTGCCTCACCAACTCCTGAGATGTTGAGGAAGATCCAGCACCTGAACTGGCTTGTACATTATGCACAGTTTTCTGCTCTTTAGAATTTTTCAAAGAAAATGTCAAAAGGAAAAATAAGAATAAAATACTTTCTAGGAAAGTGTCAGTTAATTTTGAATGTAATGGCTAGGCATTCATGTGTGAATGATCCCCAATATCTCCATTCATATTCACCAACTGAGCATCTTCTCAATCCCTCTGCCTCTGCTCCTATTCCTGGCGTCCTTGAATCCTTCATATATTTGTCTGCTCATGGATTAATCAGCTACTTCCATTTTCATCCTTAATGAAGAGGGGATAAATCTTTCCCTGAGGACACAGGGCTAGGATAGGGTATTGACATGCAAAAAGTTCCTTGGTGGATTTCTGTGAACAGGAGAATAAGAAATTCCTTAGATACTATTTGACTTGGTCATGATTGCTTCTCTGCATACAATTTCACAAATTAAGACTGTAGGTGATCAAGTGTTGTAACTCAGAGAAGCCGTTCCAGTGCAGGCCATATAGCCCTTCTCGTAGAGTGCCTTCCTTGCGTGTTCGAGACCCGAGTTCGAGTCCCCAGCACTGTGGGTTTGTGGAAATAACAAACGAAAGAAACCAGTTCTGAGCCTCCCAACCTTCCATTGTCTCTCTTTTTCTTTTCTTATCTCCTCTCGTGACAAAAGGAATCAACACCCTAAAACAGCACCAGTTTCACATGCAACCCAATTCCACCAAAATCTTTCAGCAGGCTACTGTGCTCCAAGAGAGCAGTGCTTAACAGTCACCTGCATTTCTTCAGAGTACTTGTTCCATGAAGTCACACTATGCTCCTTAGGACAGAGATCACCGCTCTCTCAGGAGTATGCTTGTTAGGACAATTCTTCAGCACCTTCTTCAGCTGCGCATTGTGAACCAGGTTTCAGGAAATTCAAAATGACAACCGCACTTGTACCTGGCACTCTCCAGGTTTCTTGGACACACTGCTATACTCTCTGCCAATGAATGGGCTTCCACACCGTAGCACTTTCCATGTGTACCACAATGTCTACTGGAAAACCAAGAGGTGAACACAAAAGACAGCCACTCTTGTCCCTGGAACTTCTTTCACACTTTTACTTTGCAGAGGCTTGCCTGTGATTTCTTGGTGAATATAGTTAGGAAATGGGGCTAAATTGATTTTAGCCTGTGTTGTTAGCATTCAGGAGGATCACAAAGCATTTATGTCCTACTCACCAAATATCATTAGAACTCCAGTGTCAAGAGGAATGGAGCCCTTTTGTAGACTCTTGTTAATATTGATGGACATCCTCAAAAGAAGCAGTGCAGGGATTAGTGCTGCATATCCCAGGATCAACTGGCTTAAATTGTAGGTCATGGGGGAAGGTGCTGAGAAGTTGGAAAGCCTATGCTCATGGTTCTTGTGCTAGAAAAAATTGGAATCATGATTTTTATATTTGGTTGTCCCTTGGGATGAACAGAAAAGAGACAGGAATGGCAATGTTTTTCTAAGAAGGGGAATGTGGGTCAGTATTCATGGTTGTATAGAAAATGAGCGAACAGTAACTACTTCCTGTGTTTGTAGTGTAGGATGAGGCTGAATATATGTCATGCAGTTTGTGGGTTGACCATGATCAATGGCTAGTTTCATAGGGTGTCTACTCCAAAGTTGTTTTCCAGCATCAACACCCTTCAGCTTTTCTGACCCCCAAATATCCTTACTCTCCTCTTTTAAATATTCAACTTGGACGCTTTGAACCATTCCACTTTCAGCACGGTATATGTTCAAACCTGGTGTTATGTCCTGTGAATCTGTGCTCACCATGCCTTTACTAGGCTGTTAATTCATCCTCCAGCTTGTGATCTGCTCCAACCTGGGGCTGGTTACAGGACTCCTGGCAATATCCCACAGGCCCTTGTGACAGAGAGGTATTTGTCTGCTCAAGAAGACAAACTATTTTGTAAATACAGATTGGCAAGTCATTTCTGCATTTTATTTTGATTTTATGTGACGCTGGAAAAATCCTAGAAGGTAAATTACTGGGTGCAGCCTTGTTGTAAGGCAGCAGTCAAGGAGGAGGGGCCTGGCAGTTGGAGTGAGCACAAAAACAACTCTCCTTTCATGTTAGGTTCATCCTGTCTTCTTTCCAAATGCTGAGTGAATGACTCCATCCTTGTTTCATGAGCCACCAGAGGAGTTACTCACCTTTACATGGAACATTGACATCCCAGTTTCCATCTGTCTCCTTTCCAGACTTCGTAGGATAGGAGGAGAAGCCCAACAGCTGGAATGTGATGTGTCCCAAATCAAAGATCACGTAAACCATGGCACTGCACTGCATGCCTACTGAGATGAGCACTCACCACCCATCTCTCCCTGTGTCTGCTAGGCCCCTAGGCTAGTTTTCTGAATCTGAAGAAATCCCGGGGTGTCCCAGTCCTGGAGGAGTGGGGTCAGAGGGCAAATCCACTGTTGCTGGTACTAAGATTGTTGACCCACGTGCTCTCAAGGACCCTTCAGTCTCAGCTTGTTCCACTGGTGTTTGTGGGGTCTAATAGTCTGCATCAGGAGCCAGATGAGCTACCTGTCAGCAAGAATGGTGCAGCCAATGGAGCACAGCATCACCTAGCGGACCTGGAATTGTGAGCTATCAGACTACAATGTGATCCCTTGTCCTGCCTGGATATGGAGGGATTTATCACTCACAGGGCTCCATAATGCTTACAGTCTGTTTCTTCATCACCCGGGCAACAAGGATAGAATCATTTCCTCAAAAATGCAAGACCCTGGCACCCGCTTCCTTCATCTATCCTCTTACCCTTACAGCCGAGCCGCCACATGTCTTGAATGTGGGTTTGAAGCGGCCAGGTGCTGACAGTTATCTGGTTGCCATGGGAACAATGATGTTTCCGAGTTCTCGGTCCACACCTCTATGACCTCAGGTGGAATCTGAGGTGCAGGAGCAATGTCACTGGAGTCACTGGTGAAAGTTCATGTTGCCTAAGGCTTTATAAACACTCTGGGGAGTGCAATCAAGTGCCTTCTCTACTGAAGATTCCAAACCTTGTGACCTTCACAACATAGCTGACCAATGCCTGCTCCTTTCCCTTTGATTAGAGGAGTTCTCCCATGTATGACTTTCATGTCACAGGAGAACTGGTAACCAATTGTTATGTTTTTCGGAGTGGAATTGATTGCAAGGAAATGAATGAAGTATCAAGGATATGATTTTGGCCACTTATCTCTCTGTAATAAATCTTGAGAGTAATAACTGAAAACATAACAAAGATAAGATAGAAATTGGATGAGGAATGTTTATTTTTTGCAACATTTTGATTCTGGGACCCCAGAACATATGAGTTATCACCACACACTTTCGTCTGTTTATATCTCCCAACAGCATCTGGCTAAATTGCTGAAGCACTTTTACTGAGGGAAACATGCTTAGAACAAGAGGCACAACTTCCTCTGCCTCACCCATTCCAGAGATGGTGGGCAAGATCCAGCACCTGAAATGATTTGTGTATTATGCATTGCTCTCTGCTCTTATAATTTTTAAAGAACAGGTCAAAAGTAAAACTGAGAAAAAAAATACTTTCTAGGAAGTTGTCAGTTGATTTTGAATGTAATGGCTAGGGATTTATGTGTGAATGATCCCCAATATCTGTATTCATATTCACCAATTGAGCATATTCTCAGTCCCACATAGTCCTGCCTCTGCCCCTGTTCCTGGCATCCTTGGATCTCTGATAAATTTTTCTGCTCACAGATCTATCAGCTCTTTCCATTTTCATCCTTAGTGAAGAGGAGAAAAATCTTACCCTATGAACACAGGGCTAGGCTTGGGTATTGACATGCAAAAATGTTCCTTGATGGATTGTAGTGAACAGGAGAATTAAGAATTCTTTGACATTGTTTGGCTTGGTCATGATTGCTTCTCTGCATACAATTTCACACATTAAGACTGTAGGTGATCAAGTGTTGTAACTCAGAGAAGCCATTCCTGTGCAGGCCATATAACCCATTTCGTAGAGTGCCTGCCTTGTATGCGTGAGGCCCAGGTTCGAGTCCCTAGCACTGTGGGATTGCAGAATAACAAACAAAAGAAACCAATTCTGAGCCTCCCAACCTTCCATGATCTCTCTTTTTCCTTTCTTTTCTCCTCTCGACACAAAAGAATTCGACACTCTAAAACAGCACCAATTTTACACGCAACCCAATTCCACCAATACTTTTCAGCAGGCTACTGTGTTCCAAGAGAGAAGTGCTTCCCAGTCAACTGCATTTCTTTAGAGTACTTGTTCCATGAAGTCACTCTACTCTCCTTAGGACAGAGATCACGGGTCTCTCATGAGTATGCTTACGAGGATAATTCTTCATCACCTTCTTCATCTGCACATTGTGCACCAGGTTTCAGTGGCAAGAAATTCAAAATGACATCTGCACTTGTACCTGACACTCTCCTGGATTCTTGGACACACTGAGACACTTTCTGCCAATGAAGGGGACTTCCACAATGGAGCATTTTCCATGTGTACCTCAATGTCTACTGGAAAACCAAGAGGTGAACACAAAAGACAGCTGCTATTTCCCTGAAACTTCTCTCACACTTTTGCTTTGCAGAGTCTTGCCTGTGATTTCTTGGTGAATAAAGTTAGGATTTGGGGCTGAATTGATGTTAGCCTGTGTTAATAGAATTCAGGAGGATCATGGGGCATTTACAACCCACTCACCCAATATCATTGGAGTCCAGTGTCAAGAGGAATGGAGCCCTTTTGTAGACTCTTGTTAATATTGATGGATGTCGTCAAGAGGAGAAGTGCAGGGATTACTTTTGCATATCCCTGGATCAACTGGCTTAAATTTTAGGTTGTGGGGAATGTGCTGTGAAGGTTGGAAATCCTATTCACATGGTTCTTGTGCCAAAAAAAAAAAAAATAGGAATCATGATTCTTATATTTTGCTGTCCTTTTGGAGCAACAGAAAAGACACAGGAAATTGCAAGGGCTTTGTTGTCCTTAAAAGGGGAATGAGGGTCGGTATTCATGGTTGCATAGAAAATGAACGCGCAAAAACTACTTCTTTACTTGTGGTGTATGATGAGACTGAATATATGTCGTGGAGTGTGTGGGTTGACCGTGAATGTTGGCGAGTTTCATTGGGTTTCTTGTCCAAAGTTGTTTTCTAGCACCAACAACCTTCAGCTTTTCTCATCCCCCTAATATCCTTACTCTCCTCTTTTGAATATTCAGCTTGAAGCTTTGAACCATTCTACTTTCAGTACGGTCTATGTTCAAACCTGGTGTTATTCCCTATGAAACTGTGCTAATCATGCTATCACCAGCCTGTTAATTCATCTTCCATCTTGTGGTCTGCTCCATCCTGGGGTTGGTTAGAAGACTCTTGTGAATATCCCACAGACCCTTGCGACCGAGTGGTATCTACCTGGTCAAGAACACAAACCATTTTGTGAATACAGATTGGCAAGGAATTTCTGCATCTTGTTTTGAATTGACATCTCTTGGAAAAATCCCAGCAGTTAAGTTTCTGGGTTCAGCCTAGTTGTAAGGCAGCAGCCAAGGAGGAGGGGCCTGGCAGTTGGAATGAGCACAGAAGAACTCTCCTTGCATGTCAGGTTCGTCCTGTCCTTCCAACATGCTGAGTAAATGACTCACTCCTCTCTTCATGAGCCTCTAGAGGAGCCACTCACCTTCACATGGAACATGGACATCCCATGTTCCAGTTGTCTCCTTTCCAAACTTCATAGGTTAGGATGAGAAACCCGACAGATGAAATGTGATGTGTCACAAATCAATGATCACCTAAACCATGGTGCTACACTGCATGCTCTACTGAGCTGAGCACTCACCACTCATCTCTCCATGTGGCTACTAGGACCCTAGGCTATTTTCCTTACTCTGAAGAAAACCTGGGTTTTCCCAGTCCTGGAGGCATGGGGTCAGAGGGCAAATTCACTGGTGCCAGTGCTAAGATTGTTGATCCTTGTGCTCTCAAGCACCATTCTGTCCCAGCTTGTTCCTCTGGAATTTGTGGGGGCTAATAGCCTGCATCAGGATTCAGATGAGCTGCCTGTCAGCAAGAATGGTGTGGCCAATGGAGCACTGCGCCACCTAGCTGACCTGGGTGGAAGTGTGAGCTGTCAGACTTCAATGGGATCCCTTGTCTTGCCTGCATATTTGGGGATTTATGGCTCAAGGGGTTCTATACCACTTACAGCCTGTTTCCTCATCACCCAGGCAACAAGGATAGAATTATTTCTTCCAAAACTCAAGACCCTGGCACCCGCTCCCTTCAAAAGAAAGAAAGAAAGAAAGAAAGAAAGAAAGAAAGAAAGAAAGAAAGAAAGAAAGAAAGAAAGAAAGAATAAGTGGCTGTGGGGGGGGGATCTCCTAAAAATCAAAGGGAGGTCACTAGATAAAAGGGTTCAAGGAGTGGGAGGTGGGGGGAGTGGTTGGCTGGAGAGTGATATTGGCCAAATTACATTAATATGTTATATGCAACTATGAATACATAACAACAAATCCCATTATGCAAAACTCTAATTCACCAATTTTTAAAAATATGGGAGAAAAATATCAATATATAAAAAGAATTATATACCACAACCAAGTAAGGTTTACTCCAAGGATGGAAGGCTGGTTGAACATGTGAAAACTGATTACAGCAATGTACTCATAAACAGCTGAAAGATGAATCCTTAGCTCATGTTAATAGTTGCAGAATATTTGTTTGCCAATATCCAACACCATAATAAAAACTCTCCATAAATTATGAATAAGAAACTTAATAAATTTCATAAAGAACATCTACCAAATAATTACAGTTAACATGATATTTAACAGTGAGAGACTAGCTTTCTTATTAAGAACAATAGCAAGGTATGAATGTTCCCTCATATCAGAAGATATATTAGAAATTCACAAGATACACTGAAGTAAAAGGTATAAAGATTGGAAAGGAAAAAAGAAAACTGTCAATATTTACTGAAGATATGATTGTAAATGTAAAAATAAAAAACCCAAAGAATACACAGTTTCCTGAAACTGCTAAGTAATAACAAGATTATAAGTTAATAACTGAATATGAAACAGTCAATTGCCAACTGGATATATTGTCACACACCTGTAAATCCCCCAATGACTCAGAAAGTCGAGGTAGGATTGCCTGGGTAAATTAGCATGTCCCTGTCTCAAAATAAAATTTTTAAAAGCAACAGTGATATAGTTCTGTGATAGAGCCCTTGTGTAGCCCACACAAAGCTCTTTTTTTTAATCCCTAGTACCGCAACAATGGTACAACAATAAAATGTAAAAGAATTCTGAAGGATATTAAAATAATTTTTAAAAAAATGAAAACAGTAATGAAAAATAAAAGGGATACTTGTAACTAAATATAAAATTATAAAAGTCTAACCATGACAATTACATTAAATTAAATGTAAATTGTTTAAACACCAATAAAACATTATCCAATTAGATTTTTAAAGAAACTGTCAAAATTCAGTCCAAAGAGAATTATTATGATATAGGTGGCTAAGAAAAAAGATTATAACACACAAATACACATACTTAAACACAAAAATATGATTAAGTTAATCTTTCTTACCAGATAAAGCAGATTCAAGAAAAATAACGAGGGATAAAGAAGGATGATCAAGGGCAGGAATGGAGGAAGGAAGGACTGTATAGATGGAGGGGAAGGGTGGGAGGGGTGGGGGGGAAGGGCAAAAATGGCAGAATGAATCAAACAACATTACCCTATGTAAATTTATGATTACACAAATGGTATGCCTTTACGCCATGTACAAACAGAGAAACAACATGTATCCCATTTGTTTACAATAAAAAGAAAAAAAATAAAATAATAATAAAAAAAAGAAGGATGATCAAGACAAAGTGGTCAATTTATCGCTTCTGAAATGGTAGAGAGAGGGCTATTATAAATACACCCCTTTGTAAAAACAAGAAAAACATTAACAAAGATGATCAAAATCAACTTCATAACCAACCCTAGAAATTAAACAAAGAGGGGATGGGTTTGTAGCTCAGTGGTAGAGCACTGTGAGGCAATGGGTTCAATTCTCAGCTCTGCATAAAAATAAATAAATGTCCATTGATAACTAAAAGATACTAGAAAACATAGCCCAACCATGTGATCTGTGGCAGATAGGGATGGGGATCAGGGATGTAAGGAGGATTTTAGGACAGTGAAATCACATAGTAGGACATTATAATGGTATACACAGCATTCATTATTTGTCCAAACTCATAGAAAGTACAAGACAAGGGGTAAACCTAGTGTAAACTTTAAACTTTGGGTGGTGATGCATGAACACAGGTTTTAGGATTGTAACAAATATGCCCCCATGATACAGGATGTTAATGAGGGGAACATGTCTATGTTGAGGGCAGGAGATACATGGATATCTCTGGTACCTTCCTATAAACCTAAATCTGCTCCATAAAGTAAAGTCAAATTCACTCCAAGGGTCAACAGCAGATCTGACTGGCAAAAGAAATCATTAAGCTAGAGATAAATGAATTGAGATTATCTAGCCTAAGAAATCTAAAGAAAAAAAACCAGTGAATAAAACTCAAAAAGGTTTCAAAGACCTACACGAAACCATCAACCATACCAACATATGCATAATGGAAAACCCAGAAGGAGAGAAAAGGATAGAATATTTGAGTAATGTCCAAAAATGTCCAAAAAGTCTTTATGAACTCCAATATGGATACAATAAAAAAGATACACACTAAATTCATCACAGATGAACTATCAAAGGCTAAATATTAAGAGAACTTTCTTGAAAGAAGAAAGCTCATTCCATAAAGGGATGCTCAGTAAGATTAATAGAAGAGCTAGGGTTGTAGCTCAGTGGTAGAGTGCTTGCCTAGCATGTGTGAGGCACTGGGTTTGATTCTCAGAACCACATATAAATAAATAAAATAAAGATCCATCAACAACTAAAAAAATTTAAAGAATTAATAGCAAAGCACTTCCAGAAATCAGAATCAGAAAACTGGGATAGGACTGAGGTTGTGACTCAGTGGTACAGTCCTTGTCTAGCACATGTGAGGTACTGGGTTTGATCCTCAGCACCACATTAAAAAAATAAATAAAGTTATGTCTATCTACAACTAAAAAAAGAAAAAGAAAACAATGGGATTACATATTCAAAATGATGAAAGAATTTCAACCAAGAGTTTTATATTCAGCAAAACTACCATTTAGAAAAAAAGAGAAATTAAGGTATCACAGATAAACAGAAATTGAAAAAAACTTGCTAGCAGACCTGTCCTAGGACTAAATAAGTACTAAATGAGTCCAGTACATGGAATTGAGAGAACATACAATGTAGATGGTAACTTGAATCAATACAGAGCTATAAAATATGTAAGTAATAACTATAAGCAAAAAAAAAATTTGGTAACTCCTTTCCCTGGCATTTTATAAATCATAATTTCTAAAGATGCATTTTATAACAGTAATTGTAAACCAAACTTTACTGCTTTAACAGGCTTAAAAACAGAAAACGGGGCTGAGGAGATAGCTCAGTTGGTAACATACTTGTCTTGCAAGCACAAGGTCCTATGTTTGATCTCCAGCACTATAAAAAAATTGAAAAATAAAAAACATTTTAAAAAACAAAAATTACCAAATTTACTGAATTCAGCTAGAGCAATGCTTAGAGAAAAATGTAAAGCTGTAAACGCTAAAAAACAAAGATCACAAGCCAAAAATCTTTACATCTTAAGAAGCTGGAAAAAGAGAAAACTAAATCCAAAGTAAGCAGGAGGAAGGAAATAAAAGAATAGAACAAAAAAATACAGAGTTTTGAAAAATTAACAAAGTTAAATCAAGAGATCACAAAGTATGAGGGCTGGGGTTTAACTTAGTGGTCGAGTGCTTGTCTAGCATGTGTGAGGCACAGGATCCAATTCCTAGCACTGCATATAAGTAAAATAAAGGTCCATTGACAACTAAAAATATACTAAAAAAAGTATGAGAAGTGAAATCTGGTGAAAGGCAGGCAGTCACAATTATACTTGATAACATTCTTGGCAAATGACAGAATAAGCAGACAAAAAATTATCAAAGATATGTAAGACCCAAAAAACAGTATCAACTAATTTGACCTAATTAACAATTATATAATATTCCATACACAAATACAGCAGACTACAAAATTCTTATCAAGTACACATGAAACAATCATGAAAACAGATCTCACTAATCTCAAACAACTAAAATTATTCAAATATTTATGAACTATAAAGTAGCGATCAAGAGCAATGATATGTGGAAAATAACCAAGTATTTTAAACTAATGCACAGGTCAAGAAGAATGGCAAGGACAATAAAAGCAAAAAGATCGTATTGAAACTTGTAGGATGCAGCTAAACAAGGTTTACAGGGAAATTCTTGCATTAAATACTTGTATAAAAATGAACGCAGTCCTTAGGAAATGCAAAAAAAATAGAGATACTGCCTTGTGTTCTGTCATATCATAATGGACTGAGTAGAAATCAATGACAAAATAAAAAAGAGAAATTACTCCAACACCTGGAGACTAAATAATATACTATTGAATGAAACATGGATAACAAAAAACATCAGGGAGGAGATAAAAAAATTCTTAGAGGTCAATGAGAATGACAATACAACATATCAAAATCTCTGGGACACTATGAAAGCGGTGCTAAGAGGAAAATTCATTGCATGGAGCACATTCCAGAAAAGAATGAAAAGTCAACAACTAAATGACCTAACATTACAGCTCAAAGCCCTAGAAAAAGAACAACAGAATAACAGCAAAAGTAGTAGAAGACCGGAAATAATTAAAATAAGAGCTGAAATCAATGAAATTGAAACAAAAGAAACAATTCAAAAAATTGACAAAACAAGAAGTTGGTTCTTTGAGAAAGTAAACAAAATAGACAAACCCTTAACCACACAAACAAAAAGAAGGAGAGAGAAGACTCGAATTACTAAAATACATGATGAAAAAGGAAATATCACGACAGACACCACTGAGATACAGAACATAATGAGAAGCTACTTTGAAAATCTGTATTCCAACAAAATAGAAACTACCGAAGATTTTGACAAATATCTAGAGACATATGCTCCTCCCAAACTGAACCAGGAGGACATACACAATTTAAACAGATCAATATCAAGCAAGGAAATAGGAGAAGCCATTAAAAACCTACCATCCAAGAAAAACCCAGGATTAGATGGATTCTCAGCCGAGATCTACAAGACCTTCAAAGAAGAACTCATTCCAATACTTCTCAAAGTATTCCAGGAAATAGAAAAGGAGGGTACCTACCAAACTCATTCTATGAAGTTAATATAACCCTCATACCCAAACCAGGAAAAGACACATCAATGAAAGAAAATTTTAGACCAATATCCTTGATGAATATAGATGCAAAGATCCTTAAAACAATATTGGCAAACAATATCCAAAAACATATTAAGAAAATTGTGCACCATGATCGAGTGGGGTTCATCCCTGGAATGCAAGGATGGTTCAACATTCATAAATCAATAAACGTAATCCATCATATCAATAGACTTAAGGATAAGAATCATATGGTTATTTCAATTGACACAGAAAAAGTGTTCGACAAAATACAACACCCCTTCATGCTCAAAACACTAGAAAAAATAGGGATAGTAGGAACATACCTGAACATTTTAAAGGCTATTTATGCTGAGCCCATGACCAACATCATTCTTAATGGAGAAAAACTGAAACCATTCCCTTTAAAAATGGGAACAGGACAGGGATGTCCTCTTTCACCACTTCTATTCAACATTGTCTTCAAAACTCTAGCCAGAGCAATTAGGCAGACCAAAGAAATTAAAGGGATACGAATAGGAAAAGAGGAACTTAAGCTGTCACTATTTGCTGATGACATGATTCTATATTTAGAGGACCCAAAAACCTCCTCCAGAAAACTTCTAGACCTCATCAATGAATTCAGCAAAATAGCAGGCTATAAAATCAACACACATAAATCTAAAGCATTTTTATATGCAAGCAACGAAACAGCTGAAAGGGAAATGAGGAAAACAACCCCATTTGCAATACCCTCAAAAAAAAAAAATACTTGGGAATCAATCTAACCAAAGAGGTAAAAGATCTCCGCAATGAAAACTACAAAACATTGAAGAAAGAAATTGAGGAAGACCTTAGAAGATGGAATGATCTCCCATGTTCTTGGATAGGCAGAATTAAAATTGTCAAAATGGCCATACTACCAAAAGTGGTATACAGATTCAATGCAATTCCAATTAAAATCCCAATGACGTACCTCACAGAAATAGAGCAAGCAATCATGAAATTCATCTGGAAGAATAAGAAACCCAGAATAGCTAAAGCAATCTTTAGCAGGAAGAATAAAACAGGGGGTATTGCAATACTAGAACTTTAACTATATACTACAAAGCAATAGTAATAAAAACAGCATTGTATTGGCACCAAAATAGACAAGTAGATCAGTGGTACAGAATAGAGGACACGGACACAAACCCAAATAAATACAATTTTCTCATACTAGACAAAGGTGCCAAAAATATGCAATGGAGAAAAGATAGCCTCTTCAACAAATGGTGCTGGGAAAACTGGAAATCCATATGCAACAGAATGAAACTAAACCCCTATCTCTCACCCTGCACAAAACTCAACTCACAATGGATCAAGGACCTTGAAATCAGACTAGAGACCCTGCATCTTACAGATGAAAAAGTAGGTCCAAATCTTCAACTTGTTGACTTAGGATCAGACTTCCTTAACAGGACTCCCATAGCACAAGAAATAAAAGCAAGAATCAATAACTGGGACAGATTCAAACTAAATAGCTTTCTCTCAGCAAAGGAAACTATCAGCAATGTGAAGAGAGAGCCTACAGATACTATACTGAACTTACAGACATTAAAAGACTAAAAAGAGATTTAAAGGAACAACTCTAGGCACACAAATTTGACACCAATTCCTTGAAAGACACAAATTATCAAAATTCACTCTAGAACTATTAGATAACCTGAACAGATATCCTACATATATAAAGAACTCAAAAAACTCTACACCAAGAATACAAATAAACCAATCAACAAGTGGGCTAAGGATATGAACAGACACTTTACAGAAGATCTACAAGCAATCAACAAACAAATGAAAAAATGTTCAACATCTTTAGTAATAAGAGAAATGCAAATCAAAACTACCCTAATATTCCATCTCACCCCAATTAGAATGGCGATTATCAAGAACACAAGCAACAATAGGTGTTGGAGAGGATGTGGGGAAAAAGGTACACTCATACATTGCTGGTGGGGCTGCAAATTAGTGCAGCCACTTTGGAAAGCAGTGTGGAGATTCCTTAGAAAACTTGGAATGGACCTACCATTTGACCCAGCTATCCCACTCCTCAGCCTATACCCAAAGGACTTAAAATCATCATACTACAGAGATACAGCCACATCAATGTTCATAGCTGCTCAATTCACAATAGCCAGACTCTGGAACCAACCTAAATGTCCTTCAATTGATGAATGGATAAAGAAACTGTGGTATATATACACAATGGAATATTACTTAGCTATAAAGAATAATAAAATTATGGCATTTGCAGGCAAATGGATGAAATTGGAGACTATCATGCTAAGTGAGATAAGCCAATCTCAAAAATCCAAAAGACAAATGATCTCACTAATAAGTGGTTGATGACACATAATGGGGGGTGAGAGGAGGGCAAGAATGGAGGAAGGAGGGACTGTATAGAGGGAAAAGAGGGGTGGGAGGGGTGTGGGGGAAGGAAAAAATAATGGAATGACTCAAACATCCTTACCCTATGTAAATGTATGATTATGCAAATGGTATGCTGTTACTCATGTACAAACAGAAAGAACATGTATCCCATTTGTTTAAAATAAAAATAAATTTAAAAAAATATGAACAATGTGGGCTTGCATTGTAGTTCTGTGGTACAGTGCTTGCCTAGCACAGTAAGGCACTGGATTTAATCCTCAGCAAAACATTAAATAAATAAATAAATAAATAAATAAATAAATAAATAAATAAATAAATAAAATGAAATAAAATAAAGGTTAAATTCTTTAAATAATGGTCTTAATTTAAGGTTCTACTTTAAGAAACTAGAAATAGCTGGGCACACTGGCAGATTCCTGTAATACTGGCAGCTTGGGAGGCTGAGGAAAGAAGATCACAAGTTCAATGCCAGCCTCAGCTTTAGTAAGACTCTGTCTCTAAACAAAATATGAAAAGGTCTGGGGATGTAGATTAGTGGTTAACTGCCCCTAGGTACCATCCCTGGCAACAAATAAATAAATTAAATTTAAATTAAAAAAAACAAAGGTCTGAGAATATGCCTCAGTGATTAAGTACCCTGTGTTCAAACCCTGGTACAAAAAAAATGCAAAATAAGCCCAAGGCAAGAAGTAAATAATAAAGAACAGAAATTAATGAAATTTGACACAGACAACAGACTGAATATCAGTGAAGGCAAAATCTATTTCTACTGGTGGAAATGGAAAAGTACTCATGAAATTGATAAACCTCTAACCCGATTAACCAAGAAAGAGCAAGAAAGACATAAAAAAGGATACTATACTGAACTTACAGACATTAAAAGACTAAAAAGAGATTTAAAGGAACAACTCTAGGCACACAAATTTGACACCAATTCCTTGAAAGACACAAATTATCAAAATTCACTCTAGAACTATTAGATAACCTGAACAGATATCCTACAGTTCTCTATTCCTTTACTGTATTTTTTAAAAAAGTCTTCATAAAATTTCATCTTATATGATTTCTCTAGTAAAAACTGCTAATCATTCAAGGAGAAATAGCTACAAATAACACAATCTCTTTCAGGAAACCACAGTACCAGAAATATTTTTCAATTTATTTCATGATACCAGTATTAATTCTTATATGGAAACTAATTACCAGAAAAAACTACTGACCAATACCCCTGATAAATATAAATCCAAAAGCAGTAACAAAATTTACTCAAACCTGAATGCACATAAAATTTATAATTCATATTTCATAATTGAGGCTTATTCCATGAAAGCAATGTTGGTTTCCTGAACATTCAAAAATCAATATCCTTCATAGATTTCACAAAAAGTTCCATCATTGCAACAATAGATGGAGTAAAAAAATTGGACAAATTTGAATATCCATTTTAGGTCAAAACTCAAAACTCTGGTTGATAATGTCTCAGTCATCAATAATAACAAATATATAATTGTAACTTTCCATAGAAATTTTAAGAATTAGCTTATTTATATCTTCAAAGAATCCTGGTGAAATTTTGACTGGCACTGCACCTTAAATCTATAGCTCAATTTTGGAAAATTTAATATCCTAACCATTTTTAGTGTACCAATTCATAAATAATATGCCTCTCCACTTACTAAGATTCACTCTATCTGCTAGTCACACCCATCATTACCATTTGCTAAGAACATTCTACTGTTTACTACATAAACAGTCAATGGAATCAAAAGGAAAACAAAGAAGACGTTCTTACCTGAGATTCCTGAACTTTTTGAAGCTCTGACTGAAAGTCTTCCCCATTTCCATTGTCCTCATCAGTATCACTGCAGACTCCACAAAAAATGTAGGTGGGAGCTTTACTGAGTCTCGTTTTGCTTTCTCTTCAACTGTAGGCTTCTTTTCCCAGACAATAACACATTCGTTCTCATTATCTGAAAAATCCAAACAACACAACCAAAAGAAAAGATAAAATTAGATTAAGTTCAACTACTCTACAACAATGATCAGCTTTTCACTGGACCTCAAGGTAATCCAAAAACCCACATAACAAGACCTATGAATACTAGTGGGAACAAGGATCACTAAGAGAACCACATTTTCCAGGTAGCATCATTTTTGAAATATTTTAAATCACCAGGAACAAGGATATGTTAAATAAATAAAATTGATTATTCTTCATCATCAGATCAGGAGGTTCCTTTCAAACATTATTTGTTTAAAAAAAATCTACTTAGTCATTTAAACTTAACGTACCTGCTAGATTTTGTTCTAATGGCCTATGTTTTTCTGAATCATCCAGATAGAGTTTTCCATTAAGTTTCCTGACAGCCATTTCAAAATCTTCATCTTAAAGTAAAAACAAGTATTTCTATAATTAGTTTCAAGGGTTTTCCAAGCCACAAACCTAGGAATTATCTCCAACATCATTCTTTTCTTCATTCTCCATATGCACACAGTCCACTTTGCCAAATGGAAATCCCTAAGGCCTCTCCTGCTGTTGGAGCTTTCACTTGTACTCTACTCTTGTTTCAGCTGCCTTGCTATCACTTTAGTACAGCTTCTAATCTCCTTTCCCACAACCCAATCTTCTACACAACTGCCCAACTGATTCTAGTAGTTGACAATGTCAACCAACATGTTTTCTGTTCATGTTTTTGTTTTTGTTTTTGCAGTAGTGGGGATTGAATACAGGATTTGCACATGCTAGGCAGGCACTCTGTCACTCAGCTACATTCATAGTTACAACAGGTACATTACAAGGCTCCTTTATCCCTATATGCAAAAATGACATGATTCTTCCTCTTGCCTTCTTGTGCTGACTTTGCTTTGCCCTATACTGATGTTCTCCCTCTTTCTCAGTAGTCTAAATGTCAAGTCTCATTCTTATCTTTCTGTAAGACTCTAATAATGATTGCCATTCGAAAACCCTCTTACATGTTTGGAAAGGGTATTGTCCATTTAATACTCAAAACAACCCTGTGCATGCCAGGTGTTTCCCCAGCATTTCCCCTCTACAGCTCAGTTTTCCTCTCTTCCAATTCCTGCTTGGATTAAAGGCACACCGCAATAACCCATTCACTGCCTCCAGACATAGCAAAGCACAGTCCCAATCCAGTGACTCAGAAGAGAATTCAGAAACGCAGGAGTTCCCCCTTGCAAAGTTCGCGATGCTGAGCCCCTGGGACAGGGCTTGAAAGCCAGAGCCTACCCAGTCCACGCCCACCATAAACCACCTGGCAGGTGCCCACCCGAGTCCGCACCCTTCCATCACCCCCACAGCGCCCAGCGCCCACCTACCTTGCGGCAGGGACCAGAACTGATACAGCTGGAGCTCTAGCAGAGCCCATCATCCCAGATCGCCTGGGCCAAACTTTGCCGCTTGCCGCCTCATGCTGGGGCCGAGGTTCTCTGGCACCTAACCAGGCCCTAGGAGGTCGCACCCGGGTCGCGAAGCATTTGCCTGTAGCCATCCGGTGCCCACCGGTTCAGGGGGTGTCGCACCACCGCTGAGCATGGAGAGTCGAGCACCGGGGGCGCCCGATTAGGCAGGAACGACCTGGACCAGCCAGGAGAGGCATGGGGCTGACAGGTGGTGTCCCAAGCCAGAGGAAGGCCTGGGGAAGTTGTCAGGGACAAACTCTTCACACGCCACCCTCGTCACTTGTGACCGAGGCCCGCGCTGAAAACAAAAAGCGCCCACCCCCCATGCAGGTTCTGGCCTGTAACACCGCCATCACCACGCACAGTCCCCAGGAACGGACTGCCATACATGCCACCAGCCGCTGAATGGCCGGAAGAGGCAGCTACCACGCCCAGGTCCACCCCCTGGTGCTCACCTCTTCAAACTCGCCACACCCTTCCGCCTGCAAAGTCGCCCGGGATGTGGCCGCTTCCTGCTCTGCCTGTGCCCCCTAGGGACCCAAGGCAGACACCGCAGTCTGCAAAAAGATGATTTTGTGTAGACACATCTGGACAAGCAGAAATGGAATCCTGCAATGAACAAGAACCAGTTACGAAACAGGCTGAGGCAAAGTGTGGTTCAAGAAAGTCTGGGATGATGGAAGCAGGAGTAGACAGGATTGTTCTCAGTAGATGAATCTAAAAATCAACCACAGCTTCAGTCACAGATCAGAGGAGTGATTTATAAGTTCCTGGAGGCTCAGAAAAAAGAAGCTGTGCTGAGTTCCCGTCTGAGTCAGAGAGCCAAGCCCTGACAGCCCCGTCCCAGTACACTTCTAAGAATATTCCTGGCACCTTGGAAAGCTCTGTTTAATTAATGGTGAAGACTTGGATCTCTGTTCTCTGAGATCATCACTTCATTTGTTGGGGTTTGGGGGCTGGGGGGTGGGGGGACAGCACTCAAGATTTCTACCTTGAATGTGGCGGAGTGCCCAAATAGAACAGGAAGAAATTTAGCAGTGAGAATATTGTTCATGTGTGCCCCTTGCATTGGGCTGCCACTGGATCTGCTTGTCCTAGGGTGTGACACCCAGTACACACAACAGTTTATGCACACTACAGCCACTGAGGTGGTTCCCAAACAACTTTATACTTCAACAGGAAACTGCACATGGATTTGAGGGTTTGGGTTCTGGGATAAACAGAAGCTATAGTGAAAGATCATATCAAGTATCAAAGGGCAGTAAAACTTAGGAGTAGGTATTTGACAGTGCATATCCGATTTCTTTCTCAGAGTTACAGACTAGAATGTACAAGCCATTTGCATCAGATATCCTTAGAGTTGGTTGTGACCATCTGGTCCATGACTCTTCTAGTCAGTTTTCTCCCCTTGTCGGAGGTGAAAGAAAGTGGAAGCCTCGGGTGAACAGGGACACAGAGACATCAGGCCTAAGGAAAAATGTGGGTTCTCTGTCCGGGGTTTCCTCCTGTCCTCCAAGGGCTAGTGAGCCTTGGATTTGTTTATCCTTTCCTCATGTTTTTTTTTTTTAAGTGAGTTAATGAGATTAAGTTCTGTAATAAAATTGTTTAATATGAAATACAGGTATACTCATGGCCTATTTTAATGCTTTAAGGAAACTTCTGGTTGCCTCTGAAGCCTTAATTGGGTTGGACCAGGAGACAGGGAGCAGAGTTCCAGAGACTTCTGTTTCAGTTGGAGCAGTTTTCTTACACTTTCTACATTGGAATTTTGCATAAAATATTATTGTCAAACAATCTTGACTGGGGCTTGGGTTGTAGCTCAGTGGAAAGCACTTGCCTAGCTTGTGTGAGGCACTGGTTTCAATCCTCAGCACCACATTAAATAAATAAATAAATTAATTAATTAATTAATTATTGTGTCCATCTAAAACTAATTTTTTTAAAAAAGGGTCTTGACCAACAAATTTCAAAAACTGGTAATTTATGAAATGGCAGTTTCTAACTAAAGTATTAACAATTTAATACATGTTTTTGTTGTTTAGGAAAATTGATGTTTTTCTTTATAAGTGAACTACATCTTTGAAGTGCTTATGAAGTTAAAGCTTTTCTGGGACTTTCAGTGAACTACTTAACTTAAATAAAATTTTAAATTATTCCTTTTAAAAATGTATATGGATATGTACACACATGTGCATACATTCATAGTAATTTTAGAACATATACAATTTCATATGCTTTAAATATCTTGGGATGTTTTGTTTTGCCCAATTAATTTTAACATTCTTGTCCATATATATTCATATTATCTTTGTGTTAGGATGAAATATCATGTGACTCAAGAGACTAGTAAGAGTAAAGTAAATATTCATACCACTTATACAGATGAGATCTCTTCATCATAGCACCCTGTCAAAAAACCTATGCTTTCTTTAAAAGTATACTTGTATAGAATGCACACCAAGGGAGATTCTTAACATAAATTATGGCCTTTGGATGATTTTGATGTGTCTATGTAGGGTCATTAATTATACAGACTGCACCACTATGGTGGAGGATGTTAATAATGGGGAAGCTTATGCACATTGGGATGTAGGAGATAGACAGGAAATCTCTGTATCTTACTCTCAATTTTCCCATAAATCTAAAATGGCTCTAAAAACTGAAATATTTAGAAATAGTGAGCTTGAGCACTCTCTGATATTGATACTATAATTCTGAAACACTCCAGTCATGATGAAGATACATATTTACAGTCATACTCTTACTGGCAAAAAAAAAAATGTATCAAGTATTTTGAAGTTATCACTTCCCCTTACAAACAATTGTGAACCACATACATTTATTTTCCATTTTCAATGCACAAAGTGAAATTTGAAATTATATTTAATATACAATATTTCAATTTTCTTAGTCACAAACATAGCTATGTGCATGCTTTACTTATTTCATTTCCAAATAACTGCATTCTTATATACTTTGAACTCTGGTGTCAATATACCTAGGTTTGTTTAACTTTACTTCTATTTATTTGCCTAATTTCTGATTTCAGATAATGTGAAATGCTCTACTCACTATTTAGTCTTCTGAATTTCAGCTGTGGTAAATCTTAAGGTTGTTTTTAACTCTTCAAATTGTTATCCAATTATTATTCTCTGTGACCTACCTGGCTCTTAATCTGAATGTTTATGCCAAAATATACTTCATGCTCTTTGCTTGGGAGTGTTGGAGTTGGTAAATTCAATAGAATACACTTGTAAATTTTGACTCCTGCATTTCCTCTTTCCTCTCTTATTTCTTGGAACACAGGTATAATATCTAAAAATACAGAAGTCATATTTGCAAGAATGAGGAGGAATCTCACAGGCAAAGGAAGGTATAATGGAGGCTAAAAGGAGTTAAGTTCACAGAGGGAATAATAAACCACCATACCTTGTCTGAGTAGTTCTGAATAAATAATATAATTCTTTTATAATTGAAATACCTACTCGATGAGAAAAAAGTCATTGGCTCATACAGTCTTAATTAATTCTGATAGGAAAATTGTAGATGCTTATTGATTTATTTTAGTAGTCAAATTTGAGATTCAGTGAGGACAGATACAGTGCAGCACATACATAATCATAGATACTGAGGAGTCTGATACAGGAGGATCACAAGTTTGAGGCCAGCATCAACCATTTTAAAAAGGCTCTGTTTTAAATTAAAAAGTAATAAAAAGGACTGGGGTTGAGACTCATGGTAGAGTATCCCTGGTTTCCATCCCTCACACCATAAAAACATCAAACAACAAACAAAAAGATACCCACAAAAACCTAAGATGAAGAATCTTGTACATAAAATTAAGTTTGAAGCTTGTGATAGAGTGCCCTTGGAGAATGCAAATAATAAATGTTGGAAGGAATGTGAGGAAAAAGGAGCACTTGGTCATTGTTGGTGGGACTTCCAATTAGTATGTCCACTCTGGAAAGCTTTATGGGGATTCCTCAAAATCTAGGAATAGAACCACCATATTACCCAGCTATCCCACTTCTTGATATGTATCCAAAAGACCTAAAATCAGCACAGTACAGTGACACAGACACATTAATATTTATTGCAGCATAATTCATAATAACCAAACTGAGGGACCAGACTCTATGCCATCAACAGATTAATGAATAATAACTATGTGGTATATATACACAATGGAGTTTTACTCAGCCTTACAAAAAAATGAAATTATGGCACTTGCTTGAAAATGAATGGAATATCATGCCCTGTCTAATATTTCAGATCCAGGAATTCAAGTGTCTAATGTTTTCTCCCATATGTGGAAACCAGACCAAAATAATAGGTGGGTGATAGAAAGAAAGAAAAAATAAAAAGTGGGCAGTGGGAAGAATCCCATGAAAGTAGAAATCAGTGAAGTAGAAGGAGGAGATCAAGAGGGAAGGAGGAAGGACAAGAAAAGGGAAGAATGGGGGAATGAATCTGATTATATTTTCCTATGTAATTATTGAAAAAATCACAATTAATTTTATCTTTATATAAATACGTAGTGTTCTAATTTATAACAAAACTACTTATAAATGGAAGAAAGAACACTGGAGTAGAGGAAAGGGAACAGGGGAGGGAGGAGGGGGAAGGAACAGGAAAGTATTGAAGACTACATAAAAATAAAAATCAAAAAGGCATACATCTACAATTACAAAAAATTTTAAAAAACCAGATTGAACAATAGCCAAGTGTGAAGGTGAATCAGGCAGAGGAAGGTCTGAGCATCTGAAAATGGACCTGCTTTTATTCACTGTGGATTTTTTCTGAGTCTAATTAAAGCTTGATCCTTTCCAGCCATAGTGACACAAATTATTTTAAGATAAACTCCATCAAAATTATAATCTCATTAATCATTTTCTAAATTATTTGTAGTAATATAAAATGGAGTTTGAAATCATTTCTGTTTTGAAAAAAACTGTTTACACTATGAATAACTGTGTCTGTTATTAATGGCATGTTGATGCTATGTTAAAATGTCAAAGTGACCTTCAACTTCCTAGTGTTCCACTTCCACACCTCCCTCATGGAATCCAACTATCCTTATTCTGATGTGTTTTCTACCTTTAAATATATTTAGCATTCTTAGTCTTTTCATTATGGAATAAGACTATCATATGACTGTGATATCAGATAAGATTTATTGAATAGACTCAATAAATGCAACTGAATTACAGAGATATTTAACTTTTACTGTATTCAGCAATCAATCCAGATACTTATTCTGAATATTTCAGAATCATATCCTGAGTTTTCCTCTTTTGGGGAACTTCAATCTTCACATGATTTTTGAGTTTGGGAGATAATGAAACTTATTTTTTATAATGAGAATAACAACAACACTCTAACAAAGTGATAATTTCAAATGTGGTTCTATGGTGAAGATGTTCTCAATAACATTGATAACCAAATATTAGCTTTCCTGGGCAACTGACAGGTTAAACTTCATGTCTTCAAACCCATATTGCTTATAAACACAATTCTAATTTATTATTATCTTACAAAATCATTATCAATGGTTTAATTAACAGGATGATTTTGGCATATTTTTGTTTCACTTTCATCTTCTGCCATTTCCTCTTTAGCATTAGATAAGAACATTATCTAGTTCAGTAAACTGATTTCTTTCACATATTTAATTCTGCAATCTAACCAAAAATTCAGTTCTTATTTTCTGGTTATTTCCTAAACCCAAAAAATGAATGTCTTTGTGAAGGTTGTCATCCAACATACATTTGCCTATTTCAAGTCCTGAAAAAAAAAGCAGGGGCAGGCCATGAAGAGAGGGCTCTGTGCCCAAATCATGTTGTAACAGGAACCAGCAGACAACTTACCATTTATATTAAAACATTGCCTGACATGCCATCTTGTAAGCCCAATTCTATCAGTTAGCTCTTACTCTAAGATTTAATTATTTTAGCTCTAACAATTAATGCCTACAAACTGTAGCCATTTAACAATAAGAGTTCACTATCACTCAACTTTAAAAATGCCAATGATTTTTTTTTTTTTACAAAACACTTTAGCTACCTTTCCATTTTTCCAATGGAACCTCAAACATTCCTTTGCTCCTTGGACATACCAAGGCCACCCTGACCTGGAACTGGCTGCAGGTTGAAATCATATTCTTTGTTATTTCCCAAATTAAACCTTGCATGGAGATTCATTTCAATCCTCCACCTCTTGGACATCTTTAAAGATTGCATTAAAAAATTAAATATGCTCTTCTATCTGGCCATTCTGGCAAATCACTTCATCAATACCTAGTGGGCCATCATTGGCAATGAAACTTCAAAGATAATGAAATCCATCAGGGTTAATGAGAAATGCTAACAATTTTTATTAACTATATTTGAAATACATGCATTATGTAGAGAATAAGCAGTTCTTCAGTAGAACATATCTGTATGGATGTTTGTTACAGTGATTGCCTATGCCTATTGTTGCTCAAATCTACATTTCAATATTTACTGGATGGTCATGCTTTTGTCTTTGTAGTTTGATTACAGTTTTTTTTAATCAACAGCAATAAACTCAGAAAAATATATACTTGTTGGAAAAAATGAGTTCTGAAATTCCATTGTTTATGAAATTTATATTGAAAATATAATCCAGGGCTGTGTTTGTACCTCAGGGGTAGAGCACTTGCCTAGTAGGGGTGAGGCACTGGGTTCGATCCTCAGCACCACATAAAAATAAGTGAATAAAATAAAGGAATTTTGTCCACATACAACTAAAATATTAAAAAAAAAGAAAATATAATCCCACAAAATATTGACATACTTTTGCTATCCATGCTGGAAACAATTGAACTCAAGAAATTTGAGTTCAAGTTGGTTAAACAATCAGTGTAAAACTGATCCACATGAGACATGTGCATTCAAATACATGATTTAGCAAGTATAATTATAGTAATATGTTTAAAGTTATCTTTTGAACTCAATATAAGATAGATTTTCAACATGTATTATACTCTATTTTCATCTTTATGTTTCTTTATGTCCTATCAAATGTGAACTAATAAGCAGTATATGTCCAATAAATAAACAAGAGAAAGGAAGTTTAATAGAGTTGAGGAAAGAGAATAGAGGGAGAGAGAGGAAAGGAAACTTGGGGGCATTATGTACCAAAGAGAATAAATCAAATTCCACGCATATTTGATTCTGTCCAAATGAACCCAACTACTATGTATAAGTGTAAGACTCTCAGTAAAAAAATAAAGAAAAAGCAATATATACCTGTGTTATCAGAACTCCACAATAAAATAATTCCAGTTCATATCAATGTCATTGGATACTTCAAATAAAAAGTCAATTAATTCCTGAAAAAGTTGAGTTTTTAATTCAATTTATGAAATCAAAAGTCACTAGAATTTCATTTTCAAAACATAATCATCAGACATCACTCTGAATGCTGTTAATATTAGTTATCATATTCTGTCAACTGGAAAATAAACTGCAACTACCAATATTTACACACACACATATATACACACACAGAGAGACACACACAACATAGACCAAATGCAACAGAATTATCAAGTTTTAGTTCTGTAGCTCTGGAAAGAATACATAACAACAAATTCTGCATTCTATTATGCCCTTTTTCTCTTTGAAGTCATTATCAGTAGTATATTAGAAATATCTGCCCTTGGAAGAACTATTTTAGAAATCAACATAAAGATCTCAGTGTGTCATTTAACATTTTGAGAACAACATTCTATATTTCAGTTAAAATTTATTCAAAGTGAGACTTTAGTTCAAATGTTCAGTTAATGGACAGCTAAAATACAACCCTATGAAGCTTTTAGCACATTGTGGATAATTTAAAACAAAGCATGAAATATAAAAAAACTAATCAAATGATTTTTTCTTGCATAAATATTTATGAAAAAAAGACACTGAAAGGCACAGACAGAAAGACAGAACCTGTAAACATTTTTAGGTTTTGATATGTTCACATTTGAATAGAAAAAATAATTAAGAATTAATGAGTGCTATATTTTCAACAGTATTTTGTGAACTATCCCTCAATTAAAAATATTCTGGTCTGATATGAAGGATCAATTGAGGGAGTCAATCATCTCAAGTAATTAACAAATAACTCAACTGGGATGAAGCTAATGATCATATTTATGAAAATTGAAAATGAAATATTAAAAGTAATTGGCATTGGAAATATGTATCCTGGTATTTGGAACATACATATATATATATGTATATATGTATATATATACATATATATATATGTATATATATATATAGCAAGAATATTATAAATTTCTTATTTAAAAACTTTAGCTAATTAATATAGAGAAGTTATTTTAAAATTTTTTCTCTAATATGTGAATCAATAAAACACAACCTGAAATTCTGTGCAGACTAAGTAGAAGATGTCCAAACATTGGCTCTTGCCCTCAGGCTGCCAGTGTACCACCTGGGCACCCTGGAAATCACCCAAACAGCACTGCATCTATTAAATAATAATTCATCTCCCCATATTTTATTTATTAAAGACCTCAGTAATTGTCAAGTAGAACTTCTTGTCAGGAGGAACTGACCAGTGGACAAGTGTTACCTTCCAGATAGAAGAAAAATCTTGGCCCACCAGGAAACTGTGACATTAACTGGAACATCATATTAGCAGTCAATCCTGAACATGGCATTTCATGTTTTTGTGAACACCTAACTGGCAACCCCTGATTCAGTCTTTCCTGGGCCACCTCATTCACACAAATTTCTCCCTATTATTTTACTGTGGCAGCCACCCTTATTATTCAACAGACAACCAACACTATCAGAATGAGCATGACCCCTCAAATGCACTCACAGGGCAACTTCCTGGGCTACTGAAACTAGAGAAAGAATAGGGGAATTCTGTTTGCTGTAGCACCAGAAAAAGTACAGAATTTTATAATAAAAAAACAAAACAAAACACAAAACAATTAATGGTGCCAGACTAAGCAAAGCAGTAGAAAACTTCCTCCCATTTGAAGTATTGGTGAAACTTAAGAATTCTGTGGTGGGGGCTATACCATGCAAATCCACATTTAGTTACTTACTCACAGTACCTTCCAAATAGTTCAACTTTAATTGAATCCATGCTTAGCAGCTTTCTTGATCCCTTCTTGGAAGAGTGCATTGGAAATCCTCATTGCATGTTCTGGTCACCCCCATTCTACAAAGCCTGACCATGTCAGCCCTATTGTTTCAACAGCCATGTTGTCCACCCTGTGGGCTCAGACTGAACTAGAGGGGAAGGTAAAATTCTTTTTCTTCTTTGCATTTCAGTTTGGGAAGTTCCTATTGACATTTTTCACACTCACTGATTCTTTCCACAGCTGTAGCCAGTCTACTGATGATCCATCAAAGGACTTTTAATTTTTGTCAGTGTCTTTAATTCTATCAATTCTTTTTGATTTCTCATTACCATGTCCATCCCTCCACTTGTATTGCCCATATCTTCTTTCATGTTGTCCCCATTAGATCCCTTCACATATTAATTATTCCCAACCTGATGATTTTATCATCTTTATCATATCATTATCTGGATCAGATACTTGCTTTGACTCTCTAGATGGTTTTTCTTACTTTCTGTATGCCTATGATTATTGGTTGAAAGACAGACATGATATATCAAGTAATAGAAACTGAGGCAAACAGGCTTTTAAAAAATGTTTTGCAGTGGTAGACGGACAGCATGTCTTTATTTTATTTGTTTATTTTTATGTTTTGAGTGATCAAACCCAGTGCCTCACTCATGCTAGGCAAACACTCTGCAATCGAGCTATTCCTTGAACCCTGCAAACAGGCTTTTTAATGAGAGTTTGTATGTTTTTCTGGCTGGGAGTTAGGCTGAGGTTAATGTATCCTGGAGCTATAGGTGTCAGAAACCTCAATTTCTTCTCATGTCCTTGTTTGATTATTGTTGTTGTTTTTCTCCCCCATTGTCCTTGGGTTTGCCTGGAAACTTCCTTTTGAAGAGTCTGTGTCTTTCAGTTCTCCCAGTTGTAATCCACTGCTATTATAATGGACCCTGTTGTTATGGTGGCAAGATGCTGAAAAGGGGACATGGTCTATAATCTAATGATTAAATCTGAGGGTTTTGTTTTCTTTGGCAGGCCTGAATCCCTGTCAGAATAGTTTTTCAGCTGGTTAATTTTTCCCTCCCCTTATGTGAGAAATGGATTTTATTGGCTATTTAATGGCCCTCAATCACATAAGTTTTTCTGGGGAGCAGAACTTTGTTTTAAACAAAGAATTCTGTGGGTGTATTTCAAAATGGTGACTTTTTTATTTCCTCCTACCTGAAGCATGATGGAATTTCCCCCAGAGTCTTCATGAAAAGAACCTGGTGAGTCTCCTGGGGGTAAAACTCACAAAAGTGTGGGGAATCTTAAAAGTTGGGACCCAGGAGTGTTCAACTCTT
The DNA here is from genome assembly GCF_902686445.1 of Sciurus carolinensis. Taxonomy (NCBI): domain Eukaryota; kingdom Metazoa; phylum Chordata; class Mammalia; order Rodentia; family Sciuridae; genus Sciurus; species Sciurus carolinensis. The sequence continues at coordinate 1,945,303 of NW_025920103.1, forward strand.
TAGGTAGTCCATATTCCACCTCCACTGGTCAATTACATTTTAATTGATTCTACTTGTTCCTAGGCCTAGTTACTTCTGCTCTCCATAGACTGATTCTTTGAATTCACCTAAGTGTCCAAATTTCAAGTCACTCTTTTGTTATGGATCTGTGATGGATCTAAGAAGTGTTGCTTTTCTATTTGTTTAGATTTTTTTCTTGTTCTGAACATGAGAGTAAAAAGTTCCAAGCTCCTCTTCTTTTACCTTTTTTTAATTAATTAATTTTTTAATGTGGTGCTGAGAATTGAATCCAGTGCCTCACATGTGCCAGGCAAGCACTAATACCACTGAGCCACAACCCCAGCCCCCAAACACCTGATTTTAATTCTTGTTTTCTTTTTCTTGTTTTCTAGTGGTTATTTAACTGTTTATTTTTCAATTCCATTTTAATTTATTCATGGTGCTTTTGAATATATTTTTAGAGATTATTATTTTTGTTCAAGGTATTTTATTATATATACCTAATATTTCACAGTCTACTAGTATTCATAGTTTTAGCAGAGCAAGTGAAATGTATAAAACTTACTTCTCTTTATGTCCCTTTATCTTTCCCCATTTATGATATAATTCCCTCTGCATACACTGAGAATCACAACCAACAGAGATATACTATTTGCTTCAACTATCTACCATAATTTACTATTGCAAGAGTCTCTTGTTTTTCTTCTTCTGGTCTGATTTTCTAAGATATCTTTTTGTCATTTTCTTTCTCTTCAGAGAACTTCTATTAACCACTCTTTTAGCATGGTCTTCTGGTGACAGATTCTTCTCTTGATTTAAAAAATCTCTTAAGAACTGGTGCATATCTATGGTCACAGCTACTTGGGAGGCTGAGGCAAGAGGATCATGTGAGCCCAGGAGTTTTGGGTTTTTGTTTTGTTTTGTTTTGTGTTTTGGATTTGGTACCAGGGATTGAACCCAGGAGCACTCAACCACCGAGCCACATCCCCAACCCTTTTTATGTTTTTTTTTTTTTTTTTTTTTGAGACAGGTTCTCACTAAATTGCTGAGACTGGCTTTGAAATCCTCCTTTCTCATGCCCACAACAGCTGGGATTAGAGGTGTGTACAACCATGTCCTGCCAAGCCCAAGACTTCTAGACCAGCCCAGACAACACAGCATCTCTTAAAATAAAACACCCATTTCTGAAAATAAATACTATCCTCAACACTCAAAAATAAATATCTGGATTACTTCATTATTTCTGAAGTAATCCAGATATTTACTGGATTGACAGTTATTTGCTTACATGCTTGAAGTCTTGTACCACCATCTTCCCCATTTTCTGATGAGAAATCTGCTGTGATATGACTTGGGTCTTGCCTGTGGGGGAGATCTCATTTCTCTCTCACTGCTTTTGAGAGTTTTCTTTTCTTTTTAAATTTAACAGCTGTCATAAACTTGACTATGATGTGGATTTATTCTGGATTATCCTGTTTAGAGTTTACTCATGTTTTTCAGTCTATGAATTTATGTCTTTTGCCAAATTTGGGAACTTTTCAGTCACTCATAGTTGGAAATTTTTTTCCTTGGAAATTTTTTAACCCCACCCATTTTCTCCTCTGCTGAACTCCAAAGATGTGGATGTTAGATCTTTTGCTAGAGTGCCACAGTTCTTGAAGTACTGTCATTTTTCTCTTTTGTGTTTCAGTGTATTTTCTCTGTTGTTTAGATTGGGTAATTTCTATTGCTGAATCTTCAGGTTCACTGATCTTCAGTTCCCTCCATTCTGTTAGACCCATCCATTGAGGTTTTATTTTGGTTGTATTCTTCTGCAGGAAATCATTTATCTATAACTGGAAGATCCTATTTCAAGGATTTTTTATTTTAAAAAAATGTTTCTTTATTTTTCATCATTGCCTGCCACATTTTGTTTATTTCCTTGATCTTTCTCAGTGGGTGTTGTTCCCTCATATATACCAAAAAGAGCAGAAAATGGATAAATTTGCTGAGGACCTTGCCAATAGATGCAATATTTTTATAGAGGTAGTTACATCTTTTTTCTTAGAATATTGTGGGGGTAATTGGGTGAATAACTCATCCAGAATATTGTGGGGGTAAATTCCTTTGTTAATTTATAGAAGTTACACTTAGAAAAAACTGAGAAAGGATAAGGATACGGGTTTTTTTGTTATAAACAAATTGTTTTGGTTATGCATGCTTTGTTAATTTGGATTTCCTAATACCTAAAGCTCTGTATTCTTTTTAAGCATGACTTTTTAACTGCATCTCATAAATTTTAATATTATATTTTAATTATCAGTTCAAAATATTTTTAAATTTTCATTCTGATGTAGATCTGTGGGTTTTTACATCATATTTCTTAATTTTCAAATATGTGAGGATTTCATAGTTATATTTTTATTAGAAATTTGTAAAGGCCTAGCCTGTTCTCAGTGTTCAAAAACATGTCATGCTTACTTGGAAAGAATATAAAATTTATATCTGTCAGTTGCATTGTTTTCTATATGAAAAGAAGGTTATGTTTATAAATGATTGTGTCTGTTACTGGAAGAGTTGGATCAGAATTGTCTACCATTTTGTGAATTTGTCTATTTAGTTGTGTACTGTCAGTTTTTGTTTTATGTTTTGAGTCTATATAATAAAGTATAGAATTGTTTAAATAAAAGTAAGGAAGTGACATTAAGTCTCCAAACATCATTGGACTTCCTGGACTCATACATAATCATAGTACTTTTGTAAAATCACAAAGACAATAAGAGGTTGTGATATTTCCTTTCTTAAAAGATTTTTTTTTTTCAGTAAAAATTTGGGTTTGTAATCCCTGGCGTCAAACAGGGTTTCTGCTACCTGTTTGTCCTGATTTACTTTCTCATTCACACCAGGGGACCAGTCAAAATACATTTGGATAAAAACAGCAATTTTGTCCACCCCCAATCCACTTCCTTTTTGTCCCCCATCACCATTTCAATTTGACCATAATTGTACCATTCTCATAACAACACCCATATAACTGAATCTCTGCAGAGTGTTTATAAGAGTGTTGCCATACAATGCCACTGACAGTACTGAGCAGATCCTGCAAGTCAGCATCTCACAAAAGAGACGAACATCAAGGGGAATGATTCTTGGCAGCTCCAATTCAAACTTGCAGCTAATTACCACTTCTGCATTTCTGAATTGTGACACAGCAGCCTATATTTCTTCTACATTCTTTCTATGCTCCAAGTCGTAGGATGGTCATTTCCTCCTGGCCTGCCTGGAATATTAAAGAGAAAACAGAGGTTGAAAGGGTAAAACAGACTTATAAAAGCACATCCAATCTGTAATGATGCACTGTTCTTCTATTGCCTTAACGCAATTTTGTTTTTGAAGTTATTTGCTCTTTTTAATTCCCTTCTTGTGACTTTCTAAAGCATATTTTGACTGTATTATCCTTTTAAATAAGAAATCTAAGTAAGTTAATCTTGGGAATGTGCTTTTTACCCAAATACTGAACTTGCTTTGTGGTTAGAATGTGGTCTGACCACCTAGTAACACAAGCATTTGTAGTCAGATGGCTATTTGAATACTAGCTGGTCCTTTAATTCACTGTGTTACCAAGGGCTAATCACTGTTACCTCTCTCAGCCTTATTAGTAAAATAAAGACTGTAATACCTTCCTTGCTGGGCAATTATGAAGATTAAGTTAGATATTCCATGGAGATATCAATCATTTGCCTTAGAGACAGTAAGTACTCATTAGGTACAGTTGTTAGTATTATTTTGTTGACCTTTTGGTGACTTTCCTCCATGACTTCTTGACTCATTCACTGTTCGCTAGCACACTAGGGTACTGATCTGCTTATTGTGAAAAACAGTCAGGCACCCCATCACTTTTACCCTTCATACCACCTTAACCAACTGTCATATGGGGCCTTACCAATAGTGGGACACCTGAATGAGAGTGCTCTGACAACTCACTCTTGTGATGTGCAAAGAGCTCACATACTCGTGTTCTTGCCAAAGTGTTTAGCTGGAATCTATTTGTGAGGAAACAATCAGCAACTCAGAAAAAGGGGCATTCTGTGAGACAACTGATCCCAGACTCAGAAAACAATCGAGTCCTTAAAAACAAACCAGAAAAAAGAGGAGGGTCCATTCTGTCCCAAGACAAATACCACAGGCAAACCTTGAGTGGATCTTGGTACACATCAAAGCATGCTGGAGCAAAAGAGGGAATGACTTAGGTAGGTAAATTAATGGTAATTCTTAAGGCATGCCATTGGTACAATAGCTATTATCAGTAAAACATGAACAATAATACTACTGTAAAAAAGTGTCCTTAGCCCTCTGAGCTTCTGGGACTATGGGTAAGTACCACTGTGCTCAGCAAATGCTGTGTCTTTTTAAGCTCTTGTGATATAATCTTAATTGTGTTGTGATAGCAGAAATATCATTTGTATTATAATTTGTTCTTTCTCTTTGTATTATCCTATAAGTCATAAGTTCTTTGAGGACAGGGGCTTATTCTGTTCTTTTTCTCTGACCTTTAAACTATGTGATACATGGTAGTAATGCAGGAAGTGTTTGCTTTGTACCACAGATAAATTGATGAATGGCCACTGATTGCTTTTAAGGAACTCTCAGCATTTTCTTGAAGGATAATTCAAGGACACCAATGCCAATCACGCAAAGTGAAATGAGAAGAAAGGTGAAGATGTCACTCAAAGTCTTGTTTCTGAACTGACCTCAAACACTCTTGGGTAAAGAAATCTGCAAAATGAGCAATATTTATTCAGTCCTTTTGGCAACATCAAAACATAGTTCTCATTCCACAGAGCCTGAAGCTAAGACTCATGGAGGGAAAGTGACAGGGTCCAGATTTGAGGGTTGGTGGTGGCTCAGTTGTGTTCCCACTCTATGCCTCCCCACTAGGACTCTGTCTTTGGGGAGGATAGAGTTGTGAGGTGTGGATCTCAGCACTGCCTTAGTGTTAGACTCTCCTTCTCCCCCTTATCCTGACCTGGTTGGCCAAAGGTTACTGTGGGTCTCAAGTGACATGTGTGGCACTAATAAAAACCACTGTGCATTAATCATATCTTCTTATTCTGTATATTTGATACTTTGACATCTTTGGGTCTTACTGATCCAGTAGGGACTTTCTTCCACCCCCAGACTTAGCTAATTCCTAGAGATGGCAAACAATTCTTGCCTGAGTAGGCTTTTCAAATGTGAGTCAGCCAAGGCAGAACCCATGCCCTCAACAGCCTCTTTTACTGAGATCGCACTCCCTGGGCCATGATCCACCTGTTCTAATCCCCTTTGGATCAGACAGCAGATTATAAAGGTCAGTATTGTGTACCAGAGCCTACTGAAATTATTTAAGTCAGTCAACCCTAAAACTGTCTACCCTACCCTACCTCTTCCTTCTCATAGAGAGCACACTAAGGGCTCTTGCTCACATTTTCCTCTCCCTTCCTCTGTCTCTGACTGACCCCAGTGCTCCAACCCCCATGTTGCACTCATGCTATGTGGTGCCCCCTTTAACTTGGAAGAGGACATAATGAGCTACCTCTTCAGTGACAGCTTACTCTAAACTTTTGGACTTGCCACTCGTAAACAATAATGAATTCTATGTTTTAAAACACACATATTTTATGGACTTGAAGATTTGACACTGGACTTTGCAGACACTCTGGGGTATTGGATCTGCCAGATGATAGGTTGCCTCTTCCTCTCCCCTTCAAATAGGTTGACTTGTCTATTTTACTGTTTACATAGTAAGCATTTTTGTTCTAGGGATTGAACAAAGGGTGCTTAACCACTGAGAAACATCCAAAACAATTTTTATTTTTTAATTTTGATATAGGTTTCTTGCTAAGTTGCTCAGTGCCTCACTAATTTGCCGAGGCTGGCTCTGAACTTGAGATCTTCCTGCCTCAGCTTCCCAAGCTGCTGGGAATACAGGCATATGCTATTGTTCCTGGCTACATGGTAGATCTCTTAATACATTACATGGATCATGGCAGTTGCCTGCTTAAGATACTACCATGACAGTCCAGAAACCAAGGTTCTAATAGCCTGGAAGGACCTGCATCCTGCAGAATTGTAGGCCTTATCTGTTCCACCAATCTTTGGTGTTCCTGGGCCCTTTCAGGCCTCATCAATTGATAGACCTATTCCTGCTATCTGAAACACTTTCCCCCACTAATCCCCACAGCGCAAACCCTCACTTCTCTCACATCTTTGCTCAAATACCACCTTCTCAGTGGGGATACCCTGTCTTCCTTGGCCTACTCTCCTTTGTGCCATCACACTTATCACCCTTGAATATACAATATAATTCATTAATTATGGTTTTTGCTCTTTCTCTCTTCTTCCTCTTTCTACTTCCCTGCAATTACTTGTCAGCTCCACAGACTGCAAACTTTGGTCCCTTGATAAATTCCAAGGACCTAGAAAAGAAAATGGCACAGAGTAGACCTAAAATAAATATTATTGAATAAATGAATGTCCTCATAACACTTTGTGGAACAAAATAGCTGCTTTGTTAAAAGAGAGAGTTTGAAAAAAAATAAACCTTGCCTATGGCACCATGAACCTCTTCATATTGTCTGAGGGTAAAGCACATTGGTAAAAATAAGTTTTGGAGGAGGTTGTCCATCAAGGACCCTGAGAAGACTCAAGTGAACATCACTTGTGCTCTGGGCAAGATGAAGACTCAGAATAAGAAATATAATCATTCAACCACCAAGAAAATGAAATTGGGGAGAAAGTGCCATTAACTGATTAGGAAAATCAGGCCTGGTTGATGGATCTTGTAGGAAATAAACCAGTCTATTTTCAACAGTTAAGAAACACATGGAAGTAACATGTTAGATGTTCAAAGAGCCCTTCACCCTTAGTTCTTTGTAAAACAATGTTTTGAAACCCATAGTTAGCATAATATGGGGTGGGCAGTGTGGGTTGTTCAAATGAAAAAGAAGATTCTGTAGGGACAGGGAGGAGACAGAGGTAACTCTGACAAGAATAGTATCAGCTTCCAGTTTCAGTGAGTAGCACTGGTGATGTTTTTATAAGTGATCTGGAGGAAAATATGCCCAGTCATCAGCAATGAAGCATGTGACCTTGAAACTTCACAAGTAGTGGCATGTCAAGACAATGGAGGCAGATGTCAGAGGTGTTCAGGGTTGAGCATGTGGGCAGAGAGGTGGTCAATGAGTCACACTGGGGCAGACCCTGGAAATTCATCTAAGGGAAAATGAAATGGAGAGGTCAGCTCTTATCCAAGGAAAGGACTGTGGAGGCACTCAGCACTGCTGCTGGATTACCTCAGTCATCACAAGGAAGTAAATCCAGCCATCAGAAGATATAGGTCATTATTCCTTGGATTTCTGAAATGCCTCCTCTTTCCTCTTCCATTGTTCTCCCTCCCTAGCCTGCCCCCTTGGACCAGCTGTTCCTCTTAATTTTCCCTGTCTCCTCTTATAACTCTGTGCTTTTGAACATCATCATGCCCTCCACTGCTAGTACCACCATGTCATGAATTCTCTGCACCAATTTCCAACTCAGAAACCTCCTTCTCTAGAGGTCTTCCCCAATCATGCACCTGGCCATGGCTTCTCAGCAATAATGCAAACTTTCTACTTAGACCACCAAAAAACTCATGTTAACATGATCTGTTTAATGTTCATATTATGCACCATGGTCTTGCAAAAGCAAGTGATGTTTCTGACACTATACATGCTCAATGGTTACTGTATTTTTGGAATGCATTAATGGAGTGCATGGGGAGCAAATCAACTCCCAACCACAAGACAGAGCCAAAGAACAATAAATAAATGACTTCTCCATAAATGCTCAAACACATTCTCACACACTCTCAACCCTAATCTCAATACTCTGTTCATTTTCTTATCTACAGCTTGTGAGCTAGTACTGTTTTGTACATGTATGTTATGCTTTTATCCATTTCATAATGCTTGACATAGAAAGGACAGAACCCCAATTGGTGGGGAAGTTTTAATTTTGTCTCATATATCTGATTATTTTCATTTTTATCCCTTTTTTCTCCATTTCTTTTCTTCTTTCTTCCCCTGCTTCTTCAGCCTTCTGCATCTCTGTCAACAAATCAGAATGGGCTACTCTAGCAAATGTTTACTCACATGTCTACCACACTGTTATTGGGATTAAAATTAGAAGAAAGAGATTTATAAGATAGAAAATTGTTGTTAGATAACTCACCCAACCCACAAATCATGCTTTTCCTCCTCTTTGCACATTCACACACTCAGTAGAGAATGAATCTGACAAAGAGATGCCAACAGTTTGATGGTGTCCTCCATAGAGACAGCACTGATGGTGTAGGCCTTCAGCGGAGCCTGGACCAGACATCCAATGCATTCAAACTGACAATACGGCAAGACAAACATGGCCTTCACAAACAGGGTCCTCAATCACTGGCTCCTGGGCCCACCAAATCATGGTCTTAGAGATGAACTGCTGAAGTCTGGCTGCAGAATCATTGTGAACAATGTTCAAGGGGAAAACAGAGGAGAAGATATCCTTTGGACATTTCAGCACCATGTGCAACAACCCCAAGCTGTCACATCTATTTGTACTGGAACCAAAGTAGCTCTTCCAGGAAATGTTTTCTTCTTAAAATTTTATTTTGTAGCTTGATTCTCTAAGAAACAGAAAATAACCATTTATTCATATACATTCCATTTTTTCCTTCCATTGGATGATATACAGAAATTTTGGAAAAGCTAATGCTTTCTCTCTTCTGTTTGAAAGGTGTGGGTTTGTATTGCCCACACTAGAGACATTACCTTTTTGTACTACCCATGTCCTTCTTTCTCACTCTTATTTCACCCCCTGGGTTATGAATTCTTCAAGACCATCACTGGACTGATAGACATGCTCAACTGCTTCCAAGGTGTCAATCCATTGATGGAACCACTGTATAGTGCCCTTTGGTAATAATTTTCTCTGGGAGATCTTTCCATTTGTTAATCTTTAATATTCCAAAAGGGAATGGCCTGTCAATTGCTGAGCCTCTAGAAAGTATGTTGTAAGACATAAAAGTGAACTGTTGGCATCTCTTGGTCAGATCCATTCTCTACCGAGTGTGTAAATGTGCAAAGAGGAGGAAAAGCTTATGACTTGTGGGTTGGGGTGAGTTATATAACAACAATTTTCTATCTTATAAATCTTTCTTCTAATTTTAATCTGAATAACAGTGTGATAGGCATGTTAGTAAACATGTGGATGTCTGGATTATAGGATTGTTTAATTAGGAGGTAGTTTTATATAGAGATTATGTTTTTAGACTAAATAAGAAAGTTGCTCAACAGCCAAAGAAGGCTATTTTATAGCTAGGTTCTTGGTAGCAGGATATGGCAGCAAATAGCTTAGAAAATATTTTTTTAAAATGAATCAAACAACATTACCCTATGTAAATTTATGATTACACAAATGTTATGCCTTTACTCCATGTACAAACAGAAACAACAGTATCCCATTTGTTTACAATAAAAAAATCTCTCAGTAGTGTGCAGTTATATATATAAACATGGGATAACAAAGTCACATTAAGGTCTGTGGCAGTTTTAGGCAAACACTTGGCAGTGGGAAATATATTTCAGAATTTGCTTTAAAGCCTGTCATTAGAAGACTTTCTAAAGTTTTTATCCCAAAGGGTGTATGTTAGGGGGGAAAGCAAGGAATTCAGAGAGAAAGAATAGGACACAAGAAGGTTTAGTGATTACAGTACTGCAGTATGTGCATGTGTATCTGAGCAGTCATTAATCCACTTGTAAAGTTTAGGGATATAAAAATAAGATGGTATCTAAATACTAGCAAAAAATAAATTATATGATATTTATGAGTAAAATACAGAAAGAACTAAAAATCTGGACTGCAGAAGTGTTAAAAAGTGATTTAAAAATATTTCAGCTAAACAAAACAAAACCAAAAACATTGATATTATATAAATATCAGGCAGAATAGACAAGGAAAGAAACTGCTGACTTAATTAAGTAGAAAGAAGGAAGCAATGAAATCAATCAAGGAAACCTAGAGTAGGCTCTTTGAGGGAAAAACAAATACTTAAATAGAATAACCAGGTTATGTCATTGACAGAACTCAGAAATATTCCTTAGGGAAGAAAAAATGTGTATAAAAATGCAGGTTGCTACATATCACTTATGTATATTTTAAACATAGCAAAACTTCATGGTGCTTGCAAACCCATTGACTAGAAATGATGAAAATAGACTAGTAGTTCACAATAACGTTTCCACACTAAGAATAAGTGTATTAATAAGATAAAGAGGGATGAGGAGTGTTTACACACAGAGGCAGGTTATACTCCTATGTACAACTGCATGCAGGTAGGTCTTAATATTTAAATCTATCTGGAGATGGCCTCATTAGTAAGACATCTCAATCAAAGAAACAGGAAAGTCTTCCAGGAAATGGAGACCACTGTTTTCTTAAACAAATATATATAAGAAATATGTGCCATTAGTGATCAGATTTTAAATTATACTAAATTTGCAATTTCACATTAAAATATGAATACAAAATTCAAATTTTGTGCTATTAGAATTGTTTCACACAAAGGACCTTGTACCTATGGTACAGTAGAACAGAACATGTAGTTAAAGTTCATAACAAATGTTTCCCATATGACAAAAGGAATGAGCAATTCAATTAACCACATCAGGGAAAGAGTTTCTGTTGTCTTAAAGTCTCTGTGCTATTTTCTTTCTATCAAATGTCTTTTCTGGAAAATGCATTGATTTGATTTTTGATGAAATTATAAATGAGAAATTCTGTACAGAACATAGCAAACAGAAGTGTCAGTATCTACTTTGGGGATATAAAAAAAATGCTGAAAGTTAACGATCTCCTAATTTGTTCTTTAATTTAATATTTTAAGTCTAATTCCATCACATTATAAGTCTGTGACACAAACATGTCCTACAGACCCTGTCATTGCTCCTGACCCAGATCATGGTTGGGTCCATAAATTCCTAAACGAAATCAGTACTGGGCAGTGATCCTCTGGATAATCACCAACCACAGTCTCTCTTTTTTATTTTTTATTATTATTTTTTAAAGTTTATTTTTATTGTAAACAAATGGGATACATGTTTTTTCTGTTTGTACATGGAGTAATGGCATACCATTTGCTTAATCATACATTTACATAGGGTAATGGTGTTTGATTGATTCTGTTATTTTGTCCTTCCCCCATCCCTCCCACCCCTCTTTTCCCTTTATACAGTCCCTTCTTCCTCCATTCTTGCCCCCACCCACCCCCCCAATATATGTCATCATCCACTTATCAGCAAGATCATTCATCCTTTGGTTTATTGAGATTGGCTTATATCACTTAGCATGATATTCTCCAATTTCATCCATTCACCTGAAAATGCCATAATTTTATTATTCTTTAGAGCTGAGTAATATTTCATTGTATATATATCACAGTTTCTTTATTCATTCATCAATTGAAGGACATCTAGGTTGGTTCCACAATCTGGCTATTGTGAATCGAGCAGCTATGAACATTGATGTGGCTGCATCTCTGTAGTATGCTGATTTTAAGTCCTTTGGGTTTAGGTCGAGGAATGGGATAGCTGGGTCAAATGGTGGGTCCATTCCAAGTTGTCTAAGAAATCTCCACACTGTTTTCTAGAGTGGCTGAACTAATTTGCAACCCCAACAGCAATGTATGAGTTTACATTTGTCCCCACATCCTCACCAACACCTATCGTTGCTTGTATTCTTGATATTTGCCATTCTAATTGGGGTGAGATGGAATCTTAGTGTAGTTTTGATTTGCATTTCTCTTATTACTAGAGATGTTGAACACTTTTTCATATATCTGTTGATTACTTGTAGATCTTCTTCTGTGAAGTATCCATTTTCTTAGCCCATTTGTTGATTGGATTATTTGTATTCTTGGTGTAGAGTTTTTTGAGTTTTTATATATACTGGAAATTAGTGCTCTATCTGAAGTATGAGTGGCAAAGATTTTCTCCCACTGTTTAGGTTCTCTTTTCACATTGCTGTTAGTTTCCTTTGCTGAAAGAAAATTTTTTAGTTTGAATCTATCCTAGTTATTGATTCTTGCTTTTATTTATTGTGCTATGGGAGTCTTGTTATGAAAATCTGATCCTAAGCTGACACTTTGAAGATTTTGACCTATTTTTTCTTCTATAAGATGCAGGGTCTCTGGTCTGATTCCGAGGTCCATGGTTCACTTTGAGTTGAGTTTTGTGCAGGGTGAGAGATAGGAGTTTAGTTTCATTCTGTTGCATATTGATTCCCAGTTTCCCCAGCACAATTTGTTGAAGAGGCTATCTTTTCTCCATTGCATATTTTTGGCACTTTTGTGTAGTATGAGAAAATTTTATTTATTTGGGTTTGTGTACATGTACTCTATTCTGTACCATTGATCTACCTGCCTATTTTGGTACTAATACCATGCCATTTTTGTTACTATTGCTTTGTATTATAGTTGTAGTTTTGGTATTGCGATATCCCCTGTTTTATTCTTCCTCCTGAGGATTGCTTTAGCTATTCTGGTTTTCTTATTCTTCCAGATGAATCTCATGATTTCTTGCTCTATTTCTGTAAGGTACATCATTGGAATTTTAATTGGAATTGCATTGAATCTGTATAGCACTTTTGGTAGTATGGCCATTTTGACAATATTAATTCTGCCTATCCAGGAACATGGGAGATCTTTCCATCTTCAAAGGTCTTCCTTAATTTCTTTCTTCAATGTTTTGTTGTTTTAATTGTAGAGATCTTTTACCTCTTTGGTTAGAGTGATTCCCAAGTATTTTTTTTTGAGGCTATTGCAAATGGACTTGTTTTCCTCATGTCTCTTTCAGATGTTTCATCGCATGTGTATAAAAATGCTTTTGATTTATTCGTGTTGACTTATAGCCTACTATTTTGCTGAACTCATTGATGAGGTCTAGAAGTTTTCTGGAGAAGTTTTTTGGATCCTCTAAATGTAGAATCATGTCATCAGCAAATAGTGACAGCTTAAGTTCCTCTTTTCCTATTTGTATCCCTTTAATTTCTTTAGTCTGCCTAATTGCTCTGGCTAGAGTTTCGAGGAAAATGTTGAATAGAATTGGCGAAAGAGGACATTCCTGACTTCTTCCCATTTTTAAAGAGAATGCTTTCAGTTTTTCTCCATTAAGAATGATGTTGGCCATGGGCTTAGCATAAATAGCCTTTACAATTTTCAGGTATGTTTCTTCTATTCCTGTTTTTTCTAGTGTTTTGAGCATAAATGGGTTCTGTATTTTGTCAAATGCTTTTTCTGTGTCAATTGAAATAACCATATGGTTCTTATCTTTAAGCCTATTGACATGATGGATTATATTTAATGATTTACGAATGTTAAACCATCCTTGCATTCCAGGGATGAACCCCACTTGATCGTGGTGCACAATTTTCTTAATATGTTTTTGGATACGGTTTGCCAATATTTTGTTAAGGTTCTTTGCATCTATATTCATCGAAGATATTGGTCTAAAATTTTCTTTTCTTGATGTGTCTTTGCCTGGTTTGTGTATGAGGGTGATATTAGCTTCATAGAATGAGTTCGGTTGGGTACCCTCTTTTTCTATTTCCTGGAATACGTTGAGAATTATTGGAATCAGTTCTTCTTTGAAGGTCTTGTAGAATTTGGCTGAGAATCCATCTGGCCCTGGGCTTTTCTTGGATGGTAGATTTTTAATGGCTTCTTCTATTCCATTGCTTGATATTGATCTGTTTAAATTGTGTATGTCCTCCTGGTTCAGTTTGCGATGAGCATCTGTCTCTAGAAATTTGTCAATGTCTTCGGTAGTTTCTATTTTGTTGGAATACAGATTTTCAAAGTAGCTTCTCATTATGTTATGTATCTCAGTGTTGTCTGTTGTAATATTTCCTTTTTCATCAAGAATTTCAGTAATTTGAGTCTTCTCTCTCCTTCTCTTTGTTAGTGTGGCTAAGGGTTTGTCTATTTTGTTTACTTTTTCAAAAAACCAAGTTTTCTTAATTTTTTGAATTGTTTATTGTGTTTCAATTTCATTGATATCAGCTCTGATTTTAATTATTTCCGGTCTTCTACTACTTTTGCTGTTATTCTGTTGTTCTTTTTCTAGGGCTTTGAGCTGTAATGTTAGGTCATTTAGTTGTTGACTTTTCATTCTTTTCTGGAATGTGCTCCATGCAATGAATTTTCCTCTTAGTACTGCTTTCATAGTGTCCCAGAGATTTTGATATGTTGTATCATCATTCTCATTGATCTCTAAGAATTTTTTTATCTCCTCCCTGATATTTTCTGTTATCCATGTTCCATTCAATAGCATATTATTTAGTCTTCAGGTTTTGGAGTAAATTCTGTTTTCTATTTTGTCATTGATTTCTACTCAGTCCATTATGATCTGATAGAACACAAGGCAGTATCTCTATTATTTTTTTTTTGCATTTCCTAAGAGCTGCTATGTGGCATAACCATATTTTCTATTTTCGAGAAGGTTCCATGTGCTGCTGAGAAGAAAGTGAATCCACTCACTGATGGATGGAATATTTGATATATGTCTATTAAGTCTAGGTTATTGATTGTGTTACTGAGTTCTATGGTTTCTTTGGTTGAATTTTGTTTGGAAGATCTATCTAGTGGTGACAGTGTTGTGTTAAAGTCACCCAGACTTATTGTGTTGTGGTCTATGTGATTCCTGAAATTGAGAAGGATTTGTTTGATATACAGGGATGCACCATTGTTTGTGGCATAAATATTTACTATCATTATGTCTTACTGATTTTTGGTTCCCTAAGCAGTATGAAATGTCCTTCTTTATTCCTTCTGATTATCTTTGCCTTGAAGTTCACTTTATCTGATATAAGGATGGAAACCCCCGCTTTTTTACTGAGTTTATGTGCATGGTAGGTTTTTTCCCATTCTTTCACCTTTAGTCTGTGGATGTCTTTTTCTATGAGATGAGTCTCTTGCAGGCAGCATATTGTTGGGTCTTTCTTTATAATCCATTCTGCCAGTCTATGTAATTTGATTAATGAGTTTAGGCCATTAACGTTCAGGATTATTATTAAGGTATGATTTCTATTCCCAGTCATTTGGGCTTATTTTTGTTTTTTAATTTGGCTTGCTTTCTCCTTTGAGTGGTTTTTCTCTAAGGTAGTTCCTCCCTTTGCTGACCTCCATTGTTGTTTTTCATTTCCTCCTCATGGAATATTTTGTTGAGAACATTCTGTAGTGCAGGCTTTCTATTTGTAAATTCTTTTAACTTTTGTTTATCATGGAAGAATTTTATTTCATCTTCAAATCTGAAGGTTAGTTTTGCTGGGTATAGGATTGTTAGTTGGCAACCATGTTTTCTCAGAGCTTGAAATATGTTGTTCCAGGCCCTTCTAGCTTTTAGAGTCTGGGTTGAGAAGTCTGCTGCTATCTGTATTGGTTTCCCGCTAAATGCAGTCTGATGCTTTTCTCTTGTGGCCTTCAAAATCCTATCTTTATTTTGAATATTAGGCATTTTTATTATAATGTGCCTTGTTGTGGATCTGTTGTAATTTTTTGCATTTGGTGTTCTGTAAGCCTCTTGTATTTGATTTTCCATTTCATTCTTCAGTTTTGGGAAATTTTCTGATATTATTTAATTGAATAGGTTGCTCATTCCTTTGGTTTGTATCTCTGTGCCTTCCTCGATCCCAATAATTCTTAAAGTTGGTCTTTTCATGATGTCCCATAGTTCTTGGAGATTCTGTTAATGATTTCTTATGATCTTCTCTGTTTGGGCCACTTTATTTTCAAGATTAAATATTTGTCTTCATTGTCTGAGGTTCTGTCTTCCAAGTGGTCTCATCTTTTGGTGATGCTTTCCATTGAGTTTTTTATTTGGTTTATTGTTTTCTTCATTTCAAGGATTTCTGTTTGTTTGTTTGAGAATCTCTATCTCTTTGATGAAATGATCTTTTGCTTCCTGCAGTAGGTCTTTCAACTGCTTATTGGTATTATCATACATTACCTGCATTTGTTTTCTTATTTCATCCTTTGCTTCATGAATCATCTTAATCATGTATAATCTGAAGTCCTTTTCTGACATTTCTTCTACCATACTGTCATTGGATTCTATTAATATAGAATCTAGGTTTGTTTGGATCATTTTCTTCCCTTTGTTTTTTTTTTTTTGTTGTTGTTGTTGTTCATGTATCTTCCCCTATAGCAGTGCAGATCTGCGGTATTGCAGATACCCCCCTATAGGCTTATAGTGGCCCTATAGGTCTCCAAAACCTTCTCTTTAAGGGGACATCAATATTAGCAGTGCCCAAGTCAGACACTATGCAATCCTAGACCAACTAGTCCCTATGAGGACAATAACAAAATTGTCATAATAAACAGAACGAGTTCAAATATTATCTTCCATAAAACAAACTGATTTGCAATAAGGTCTGGAGTTTGTAATGGAGGACAAAGAGGATGCAGAGAAAAGTAGGATGTAGCTGTTAATGGGATAAGCAAAGAATATCCAGAAGTTCTAGATAATAGAAAGGGTGAGAGTATAATCAAAAGTAATTGGATGTTAGCATGCAGAAAGGAAGAAATAGACTCTGAGGGAACAGGTAAACAAAATGAAAAGAGAGTAAAAAGTAAAGAAATAAAACTTAAAATTGTTTGATAAGGAGAAGAAAGAAAATCTACACTATAACTGTCATGTAGTATTCAAATCTTCCGATTTTCAGTAGCCTGATGCATGCATGAGAGGTACCTGACATTGAGCTTCAAGTCTCCAGCTGGCATTTCAGGATGGGATTTGCTCCACCTAATGATCAGTGCTATGGCTTCCAGGATTATCCAAGTTGGCTGCTCTGGCTTTCCAAATGTGTTGCCAAATGGGGAGCTGCATCTCAGTGTGTGGATGTGGTTGGCTGGATGTCCTGGAGGCATGGTGCTGTTGGTCAGGCTGGTTTTCTGGAGATTGGGTGTGTTTGGTGTGGTTGCAGGATCCTGGAGCCCAGGTGCAATCATTTGGTCTGATATCCCAGTGATAGGATGCAGTCAGTTGGTCTGGGGGTACTGACAGCTTGTAGCATTCAGTTGATGTGAGGACCCTGGAGGCAGGGAGAGATTGGTCAGACTGAGGGATCCTGAAGACAGAGCTCAGTCAGTCCAGCCAGGTGTCCTACGGGCCTGGCTGTTGACTCAAAATATCTCTTTTTTATTTTGATTCACTGTACACAAATGGAGTACAACTATCATTCCTCTGGTTGTACACAAGGTAGAGTCATACCATTTGCATAATCATACATGTTCAAGGGTAATAATATTTGTCTGGATTCTTTTATCTTTCCTTCCGTTGCCCCCTCCCCATCCCTCATTTGAGTCCCAATACACAAGAAATAACAGCAGTAATCAATAATTGGGATAGATCCAAATTAAAAAGGTTTTTCTCAGCAAAGGAAACAATCAACAATGTGAAGAGAGAGTCTACAGAGTGGGAGAAAATCTTTGCCACACACACTTCAGATAGTAAACTAATCTCCCAGATCTATAAAGAACTCAAAAAACTTTACACCAAGAATACAAATAACCCAATAAATAAATGGGCTAAGGAATGATCAGACACTTCACAATCTCTTGACCACCTACCCAAGTTTTCTTGACTACACAGAGAAGCCTCAGGACCAAGTTGGTGTGTTGATTTAGATTGCAGAATTGTGGGTTTTGTGAACATTGTCAAGAGTTTCCTTATATGGTGGTACCCTGCTGGTTCCTTTAATTTCCCTCTCAGGTCCTTTGTTCACACTGGCCACAAATGACCAGGGATTAAGTCAGGAAACTGTATGTCTGGGAATTCTAATTCAGGCAACCCTTCTCAGTTGAAGTCAAGAATACTGTACCTTAGTGTTTTAAAGTATTTCTTAATTGAGCCAGGCATGATGGTACATGCCTATTAGTTCCAGAAATTCTATGAGTTCAGGAGGTTGAAGCTGGAGGACAGACCTCAAGGTTGAGGCCAGCCTTGGCATCTTAGCAAGACCCAGTCTCAATATAAAAAAAAAGGACTGGGAGTGTAGCTCAGTGGTAGAGCACCCCTGGGTTAAATCCCTAGTCACAAAAAAAGAGTATGTTCTTGAATGTGACTTTATTCTGTTTTTAAACGTGAAGTTGATGTCAAAGATTTTATGACATGCAAAATTGTGTTTACTGAATTTTCTTTTGTGGTACATAAGATGATTCACAGCCCACATATTCCACCTGTTGTATATGCTGTGGTTACTTACCTGTTTTGTGAGTTTGTGAGTTTGTCAGATTTAATAAAATTATGACTGTATGAATCATGCTCCTTAATATTTTGTAGAAAGAAATCTCACATCATAGGCAGAAGTGTCTGTCCACTTAGATATATCAGTTTTATGTTTTCACCTTTCAATTAACCTAAGAAAAACTATCTATTCATCCTCAAGGAATGAAAAATGGGAAATTCTTTCCTACACTCAGGGCAAAGACTCATTTTTTAATAAGCCAGTAAAGTTGGTCTTTCTCTTTGCCTTCCATTTCCTTGACTATTTTTAAAGCAGTTTTATGTTAACAGGAAAATTGAGAGGAAATTTAAACAATATATGTATACCCCTTGTCCCCTCTCTCTGTGTACAAGTTTATGTTTTCAATGCACCTGGTGTGCACAATAAATACATGGCCATTCAACCAGCTGTTTTGACACCACATGGCAGGGCTGAGACACATATGAAAACACATGCTGATAAATTTTTATTTTTTCCACTAGTGGGCAAAGGACTGAAATGAAAGCAAACTCCTCCAGGCAGTTCTTGTCCCCCTGGTTTAGCTAATCATCTGTTACCTAAGCAGCTGCATTCACCCAGGACCAGGTGAGTTGAGCCTGACTTCGAGCTCAGATTAGCACTCTTCTTTTGCCATGTGGCCAGGATATCCACCTTCCCATCCCAGTGTACTGTGCCCTAAGACTCTGGTTCTCATGTAATGGACAGTTGTGAGTGTCCAACCCCCCCATCTGTGGTGTGTTTCTGGGACCGTCCAGACCCTCCCATACAGAGGTACTCTGCTGTCTCAACAAGGTATCATGCCAGCATCTCATGATGGAGATTGATGTGCCCAGCATGGCTCTCTGCTCCATGCTTATGCCCAACACCCCTCCACAACCCCATGCCTGTTTGAAGAGCCCTACACAGCATGCATTTCACCACCAGATGCAGGCTCCAAGGTTCCAAAATGCCATCCTGCCCATCACACAAGGACCCTTCCCATGCAGAGTTCAAACAATGCTCATCCATTTTGTGTCTCTGCTTGTATCTGAGGAATTATTAATTCCATTGTGTGCCACCCATCCTGACTGCCCACTTAAGTCAAGCCTGCCCTGCAGAATCACTATGTCCCTGAGTCAAGTACCCTCAACATGGACAGTTTCAAGCTGACATCTCTTTAACAACCATTTGCAAAATTTCTGAATACTTCCCTGCAGCGGTCCCTCCAGAGGATATCACTGATCTATTCCCCAGATAGAGCACCCACTTCTGGTTTCTTTAACCACTAACTCCACCACCAAGCCCTCAGTTCTTGGTCATTTGGGTGCTGGTTCATCTCTGGATGGGGAGAAGGTCCTGGAAGCAGACCCTGTCCGTGGGTCCTTGTTGGCTGGGAGATTATGTGTCTTACTCACTGCTGCAGTATTCTGTACACAGGTCCATTACTGAGTTTTCAGTTGCTGTGTGCTGTGCTTTGAGTGTGGCTTCTTCTCCACAGTATGTGTTGAAAATGATGGCCATTGTGGCGGAATTGCAAGTAGAATTTTGATGAGGCAACTTTATTTTTAGGAGGAGTTTTTTCTCATAGGCCTGGATTCCTTACCTTGGAGGAAGTTGCTAAGAAAGCAAGGTCAGGCTTCCTGTTCTGTCTCTTCTACACCCT
Source organism: Sciurus carolinensis (assembly GCF_902686445.1). Classification (NCBI taxonomy): domain Eukaryota; kingdom Metazoa; phylum Chordata; class Mammalia; order Rodentia; family Sciuridae; genus Sciurus; species Sciurus carolinensis. The sequence goes on from NW_025920103.1 coordinate 1,965,266, forward strand.
GCCTTGACCTTCCACTTCTTTGTCATGCTATGATGCATCAAGGTCATTGGCAGATGTCCTGAGTATGGATTTCCAGCCTCGTGAACTATGACCTGAGTAAATTTCTCACCTTAATAAATTAGCCAAGATTGGCTATTCTGTCATAGCAACAGAAATCAAACTGAGATACTGCAACCAGTCCCCATACACTATTGACACCACCCACTTAGTAGCACACACCTGTGCAGGGTGGGAGCCTTAGCAGAGTGTGAACAGCTTCCCTACTCAGAGTCTCATGGGGCTGAGCATCTGCCATTTGCATTTTTGTCTATGGCCCAAATAAAGAAGTATCCAGGCTGACTCAGGTTTGATGGGAACTTCCCTGGAAGTTGTGGCACTGTGGCTGAGCAGGAGTGTCCCTCAACTCCTGGACACAGTTTTCTTTTCCTCACTGTAGCCCTCCATGATGCAGGCCAACAAGGGCAAATCTCTCTCATGCCAAATCCTCCAACTTTGAATCTCTTTGCAAGAGCCCAGTTCCTCTTAATGTCTGAACTGTTTAGGTCATGGTAATCTCCCTTTCTTCAGATTTCCTGGATAGGATCCTGGGTTATATCTGCAAAACATTTTTCCTTATGATGTAACACCATCCCATGGAACCATGCCATCTGATTTACTGGTCCCCTATGTCCAGAAGATAGGTGCTGAACTCAGGAAAATCCTTGGGGTTCCAAAGATATCCCTGTGATGGTACAGTTAAAAAGAACACAAAGCCAGAGCATGAACTGCATCTGCAGTGTGTTCAGGTGGTCTTCATCCAGGGTAAATGTTGGCCAAGGTCATTATCAAAAGGGAGCTTATCAGAGAAATGTTCTGTATTACTGATCTTGGCCTCTGGGCCAGGAACCACTGGAAACTTAAGATATGCTTGTCATGTGAACAAATAAAGCCTCACAGAAATGGATAGCATGACGGTCCTGAAATTGAAACATCTTTTCAGGCAGCTAGACTAATGTCTGCATTGTGATTGTAACAAATTCAAGGTCCAGTTGGTAGTGACAGCACAGAGACACCAAGCAAGGATAGAGGAGCAGGGCACAAGCCTGAGGACCCCTATCATCCACCTTTTTGCCCCACTGCACTCCAGACTTTGACCTATGCTTATCTTGCCATTAATATGTACAGGAAGACCCTCAGATACCCAGGGCAACAGCAAAGGCTTGTCCTTAAGAACCTGGCTTAGAACTTGGCAACCAGCTCAAGAAGACCCAGTCATGCTAGATTGTGACACTGAGCAGTCTATTATTATGGAACCATTGAGAGTGCCATAGGTTCATTTGCACCTTCACAGATGATTCCAGGAGTAGGCAGCCCTCAGCACAGTTGAGTATGATGTTCCAGACCATATTTCTGAACAAGATCATATTCAAAGGCTTTAATGAGAATTATTCTTGGAGAATATGTGTGCCTCCTAGCTGGCACTCCTCCATGGGGCATCATAAGCCATAACCTGATCATATAGAATGGCCACATTTTATTACTTGTTCTGCTTGGGACTCCTGTTTCCCATTAATCTCTAAGTGCCTTGTGGGAAAGGATTGCAATATTTTGTTCCTGCTGGAGACCCAGCAGGGCCTGAACCAGTGCCTGGTACAACATAGGTTCTCAATAAATGTATTTTGAAAGGGGAAAATGACTTCAGCTTGGGAAAAGCTGCTTTGAGCAAAGTTCTGATGGACACTTCACTTCAGAACCTCTCAGGACCTGTGTTATAACGTGGGTAAGACTCCACAAGGTGATGTAGGGATTTAGCCTGCCCCAGGGGCAGCACCATTATAGGGAGGGCTGTTGCTTATGATCTGAGGAGCACTCAAATGTTCTTGTAATTCCAAGGAAGAAAGTGAGGCTTAGGAGGACAAGCAACTTTCTCAGGAAGCTGCAGCCCATCCCATGGACTGGAACCTCTGCCCTGCTTGCATTGGGACCTGTGCTCTCTCAACTACACTCAACTGTGGTATCATTACATTAATTTCTCCATCAGATGTGGCTAATATTTTAAGTGATTTCCTGGGTTCAAAAGTCTTTTATCATGTGAAAGCATGAAACTTGATAGAACAATTCCCAACTGTAGGAAGTACATAAAATACCTAAGTTGATATATAGATCAAATCTCAGTATTAAAAAATAATGCCATAAGCCATCTGAATTCATTCCCTGTAACAAAATTTAATTACGATTACACTCACTTGAGCTGCATCACTAGGAACTTAGGAAGAGCATATCAGGAATCTCAGGACTATTGTTAGATGGTGAGAATTCTTTGGAGGGAGAGCCTGAGGTCACCAGAGAGAAAGCTGGACCTGGGAACATCCAACCTGGGTTTCCTTCCATCTCTACCACTGACCAGTGATGGGAATTCAGGCAAGTCACTTCCTAGGGTCCCAATGGTCAGGAAGAAATGTCATTTCAGTGCTGTAAATGGGGTTGACAAGTGCTTTCCTGTCCTGTTACCTGAAGTGTTGTGAGAACACTTGGATTCCAGGCCATGATCTCTGGGATCTCTTGAGGTGTTCTGCAACAATGGACATGAAACTGCACTTTTGTACATGGACCTGGAGATCATGGGGCAATGGACCTGAACTCCAGGTGTTGGAGAAGTCTTCTTGCTCTAAAGTTGTAAGATTTCCTTTGAACTTTGGCAAATTGATCAGAAAAAGCACCTGTAATTTCAAGATCAGACTGCTAAGTGGCAGACTTCCTGTGATCCAGTTGAGATCCCAGTTCTGGGGGCAAGCCAACAAAGAGAGAAATGCTGAGATTGGCTGGAGGGAATAAATGAAGAGCCCACCTGCACAGAAGAGTAGCTTCATAGACTGCTGTCTGGTCCCTGCAGACCCAGGTGAGGGGCTGGAGGAGGGTCACCAGGCTCAGACACACTGGTGGAACCTCTCTTGCTTTCCACAGCTCCCATCTGGATTTGCATAATTGATTCCACTTTTCCAAAGAGGGAGGACAGGACTGTAACCTCCTAAGGGTCACAAAGCTACTGAAGAGAGGGATATGTGAAATCAGGTATTTCTTGTGTCAGTCTTTGACCTATGTATTGGATGTCACACCACTTTATTTTAAAGAAGCCCATGAACATGTACCTACATGCTCCTGCAGGTTCAGAGACAGTGCAGTAGAAAAAGAAATCAGAAACTGCATGAAAAAAAGAGAAATAATGGAGGGAGACAAGTAGAATATGTGGAGAAAGAAAAAGTGAAGAAGCATCATGCTGGAGAGGATTGCAGAACTGCTGGTTTACTGTGAATATGGCCTTGGTGGGGCAGAACACTTAGAGGGGGAAGGTGGTGATTTTGACTGAGACTTAGAATCCTCTTCAGAGTCTCCCCACTCCCCTGAATTGGGAACATGCCTGATGTTAAGAGTGAATCTAATTGATGCATATGAAGTACAGATGGCTGATGTGTTCCAGGCAAAGTTTGCCAGAATTCTGTGAATTCTATCAGGGATAATGTACTGAGACACAGAATGCACCCATACTGTGGAATTTCAGGACACAGTGCACAGTCATGATGGGTACAGTGGCCTCCCCACAGCACCTTAATGAAAGGCAGGAGTCCCATGGCCTAGGAGGCTTCCTGCCACCCAAGCATAGGTTAGGAACTTCTCTGGAAACAGGCTGATCTGTGAGTTGCATCATGGAACCTGGAGGATTATTCTGATGTTGGAAGCAAATTGACCTCAGGCCAATGTCCTCTGAAAAATGACCCATTTCTTCACTCTGTCCTTGTGTCTCACAGGAGCAGAGCCCTTCTGTTGAGTAGCCACAGGGCCAATCTACCTGAGAACATGACATCCTACTGCCAACAGCAGTGGCTTTGCATGGGTGGTCACCTGTACCATGCTGTCAGGAAATCAACTCTGACCTCTACAAGTTTCCTTCGTTCAGTAGACAGTATCTTCAATCTCTGCAGGTTCTGGGGTCAATGATTTTATCAGATGGGGTCCATGCTCCCTGAAGAGAAGCCCAAAACCAGTGAGCCTTTTGCCTTTGTCCTCTGATAGGAGAAGGTTTGTCCTGCTCTTGAGCAAGCCCACTTTCCAGGGATCATCCCCAGAGGATTCTCATCCTGAGCTTCCTCTTCCAGATTCCACCTGGGATTAGAGAGCTGTCTCTGTCTCCCATTACCACAGAGGTGTTCTTTCACAAATAGTTAATGAATGTATACCATACTTGGTATACATAATATAAGTATTATGGGTCCTCAGGAGCTGCAAGCTAGCAAGGGAGAAAGAGGACTAGCAGGAAATTGTCATCCAATATGCTGAACAGAGAGAGAGCAGGTTACTATGGAGACATGGGTCAGTGTGCTCTGCACTTGATCAGCTGGGCCATGACCTTCAGGACCATCAGAAGATGACAAAATAAAGTGGGGAGGGTGGGGAGTGGATTTTTCCAGAGGACAGCATTGGAGAAGCCCAGGGGCCTGCTGCATGATGTAGGAATCCCAGGGGCTCAGCAGCAAGAATACAGGGTGAATGATGTAGTGTGGTAGGTCTCAGGAGTCTGGTTCACACTTTGATTATCATGCTGAGGGCAAGGCAAGTGGACTTCATGCATTTGCTGGGTTCCTTGCTCATCATAGGGTGTTTAGGAAGATCCATGTGGATTACTCTGTCCCAGGTGGACATCGGGTTGCCCTGGTCCTGGTTTCAGGAAGGACTGGGTGAGGAGTACCCTGGAGCTGGGCTTCAGTATTGATTAACCTTCTTTGTCAAGGATTCTGAGCAGCAAGGTGTCAGTGACCCAATCATGAAAATATATTACAGAACCAGAAGGGGATCATACACAGCAAGAAGAGGATGCAGATCATCTCGGGGCCCAGCACAGCTACATGAAGGACACCACAGTTGGGTGGAACAGGAGGCTTTTCCAGGATGAAAGGACTACTGCAACCTGTCCACTGAGGGAGGTTCAGCTCTGACACAGGGGAAGGTAGCCAATAGGTATGTCTGAAATGAAAACAGGCACACTCCACATTTGGGGTTCTGTCTTGGCCATGGGCAGTCCTAGGGATCCAAAGACACTCTCCCCTGCAATCCATCCTCCCACAGTCCAAGTTGGGAGCTCTATCTTGCCACACTCTGTGTTTTACCAAATGACTCTACCACACTCTCTGGATCTAAACCTAAGGGTTTAAAAACTGCCTCATTTTCACCAGAGAATGAGTGGCTTTAAGGCTGTGCTGGGCCTTATACAGACCTTTGCACAGTGCCTAGAGTAGAGCCTGTTGATTGTGGTTGGTGAGCAGATGTGGGTGGGGGAAGGGAGGAAGGGGGAAGGCAAGGAGGAATGGTGCAGGGATGGCAGGAAGGAAAGAGAGGTAGGAAATTGCCTAGTGGCAAGCTGTTGGCATCAATACCATCCAAGATGCTGAAAAACTAGAAACACCCGAAGTGATGAGCAATGGGGAAAACGTTAAACCCATTCTGGCTCTTCCACTGTGTGTAATATTTCAGAAGAAAGTAAATAAACTTATGAAATACATGGAAAAATTAAAATATAATCACACCTAGTGATAAGATGGAAGAGCGCCATCCCTGCACCAGTTCACATGCTCACTACACATTCAATTCTGGGAAGTGCAGCCCATCTCTCCTCTGCTGCCCTCATGCAGAGGCTCCTGTGAACTCAGGGCACATTTTCATATGGCACTCCTGGGGATTGTGGCCATCCTTCTTGGGCAAATCTCACTCAGAGAATCTAGGGAGTTGCAAGCCACATGGTCATAAGTCACCCTGAGGATTCTGGGTAGTGCCGTCTTCCCTTGAAGGCTCACCTCTAGGCTCTAGGGAGGGCAGAACAGATGCTCAAAATGTAACCTGGTAATTCTGTGTAGTACTCATCATCTCTACACTGTAGGCCTTGTGCAGAGTCTCCTGGGAGTTGCAGACCACAAGTTCACCACACACCCCTGAGGAACCTGAACAGAGTAACTCATTCTTCATATACAGCCTTCACCCAAAATCTCCTGGGAGCTGAAACACACATGCTCATAGGGCACCCTGAGGATTCTGGGTAATGCAGCCTATACTTCCTCAGCAGCACTACCCAGAGGCACCTGAAATTTCTGTACCACATGCTCATCTCAGTCCCCTGAGGATTCTAGCATTGTTAACCATTGCTCTTGTGTGACCCTCATGCAGAGGCTCTCAGGATCTGCATGTCACATACCCACCACACATCCTTGAGGATTCTGGCTAGTGCATCCTATCCCACCTGTGAAGCCTCACTCGGAATATCTAAGCCTCCAGGAGACTAAGTCCCACATTAATGGGATAGGCATTATCCCACATTAATGGGACATCTAAGCACTAGTCATTATGATGGGGCATTCCTTCATACTGACAAGAATGATTCTTGCAATACACACAGTGTGTAGTGAACTACTGACCTTGCTCTTGTAATGTCCAGGAGACTTCTCTCTTGTTGATCAACTCCTCCTGCAGGTCTGCAAGGCAAGCTAGGTAGGCCCATGTTGTTGGTGCACCTAGGCAGAGGATTTTCCATCTTCTTTTATTCTGGTATGTCACAATATTAATTTTTCATTTGAAAACAATTTTATTGAATCATGTCCTTTCTTCTAACATTTTTCTCTTAGAGAACTTCAGTGATATTGTCCCTTTTTTAGATAATTTTAATAAAAAGGAGTATTAATGAAAGTGCTATTCTTGTGCTTGTGATTTGTCACTGAGTCTTCAAAAGGAAAGTACTTGTTGCAGACATGAGGCTGCTCTCAGTGACAGTGATGGACAGCTCTTGGGTGGACCTCATTTACTGACCTCGGACTTAGAGTTATGATGTAAAAAATGTGTTAGTGCTGTGTGATAAAGAGAATAGGGGGTGATATCATACACTAACATCATTGATGAGAACAAAGTATGTAAGAGAAATTTCTGACATGCAGATCTGTCACCAAGATGAATAGTCCTGAGCCTGAATTGTAGTAGTGGAAATCATAGAGAAATAAGTGGAACTTCTGCAGGTTGCTTGGATACACAGAATCAAAAATTCTATTTCCCATCAATGATGCACTCCTTATGCCTTGGATTTCATGGACCTACAACAATAGTATGAGGAAAGGGCTCCCATGTTCTGCTGAGTGGGCATGCACATGAGTTGCCACTCAGACATGCATTGTTTATGTGTCCTCTAGACACCAAATAAACACTGTCCTCCCAGACTTTTCTAGCATTGTGGGGATCAGAGTCTCATCTTGGGGATACAGTCTACTATTTTTCATAGAAGTTCATGTTTCATGGATTTGTTACCATGTTTATAACATGTTTTCTCATCTATTATTTCTTGACCACTTTGTTTAATCTTAGGAGATTTCTGAAGTATCTTGCTCTTACTTTGCCTGAAAGCATTATTTTTCTTAATTTTATATTAGCACAATATTTGCAAAAGGTTTTTCACATTATTCAGAATTTAAATGAAATTTAAATACTTCTGACATTACTCAGTAAAATTATTTTTACATAGGATAGACAATTTATGATTAGCTAGAACATTGAAAATTATATGGACTTATTAGTTGCAATTCTTTAAATGAAAAGACATAACCAGCAAAATCACTGTTTCTTTATATAACACAATTAAAATTGTTTTTTTAAATGCCATTAGAACTTTGAAAAGCCAACCTATGGAAAAGGACATTTTTCAAATACAATTTGAATAGAGAGGAGCTAATTACAAAGCAATTCCAAATTGACTAAAATGAAACAAGAAGCTCCAGAAATAGGAAAAAACAAAGATGCATTGCACTTTGTTAATTTAGATGTCTCACAAACCACTATGTCCAACATTTTAATCATTAAAATATTAAGCAGGTGATCTTATCATATGCAATTAATACTAAAGCCGATTTAAGAATGAATTCTGCTTGAAGTCTGCCTTTGTAATCTCCATTTCTTCCTTTTTTGCTTCATGATCTTATAAATTATTTCAATTGCACTATTGATGCATAAGCTTACTACAACCACATTTTTGAAGTTCTATAATTTAAGGTC